>NW_024340692.1:2514485-2681842 GCF_902729225.1 Pteropus medius | reverse complement strand
ACTCATGCATGCGTGTGCACATGTGTGAGTGCATGTGCGCGTGCTCACTACTGGCATCCAGTGGATGGAGGCCAGAGATACTGCTCAACATACTACAGTTTATGACAGCCCCCTCTATAATAAAAATTACTGGGCCCAAATATCAATAGTGCCAAGATTGCAAAATCTGATTTAGTCTGACCAACGAAAAAAGAGTGAAGACACAAATTACCAAAATCAGAAATAAAAGAGGAGACATCACTTCCAACCTTACAGAAATTAAAAGGATGAGAGCATACTATGAACAATTTTATGTTAACAAATTAGACAATTTAGATAAAATAGGAAGATTTATATATATACAGATACAAATTAATGGAACTGACTGAAAAAGAAATAGAAAATCTAAATAAACCCATAATAAATAAAGAATTTGGTTAGCAGTTGAAAATATTTCCTCAGAGAAAAAAAGCTTAGGCCCAGATGTATTCCCTGTTGAATTATATAAAATAGTCAAAGGAAAAATAGTATCAATTCTTCAAAAACTCTTTCACAAATTATAAGAATACTTTCCAACTAATTCCATGAGGTTAGTATTACCTTAACACCAAAACCAGTCAAAGTCATCACAAAACAACTACAGACCAATGTTCCTAATGAGTCTAGATACAAAAATCTTCAATAAAATATTAGCAAAATGAATTGATCTACATATAAAAAGGATTGTACACCATGACCAAATAAGTTTTCTCCCAGGAATACAAATTTGGTTTAATATCTCAAAATCAATGTAATATCATATTAATAGAATAATACAAATAAAGAACAAAAGCCACATAATCATCTTAATAGATGCACAAAAAGTATTTAATAAAATCTAACACCCATTCATGATAAAAACATCAATAAGCTAGAAATTTCCTCAACCTGATAAAAGGATTCTATAAAAAATCTACAGCTAGCATCGTACTTATTGGTGAAAGATAGACTGCTTTTCTCTCTAAAATTGGGAAAAATATCACATATTGTATGATCCTATTTATATTAAATACCCAGAAGAGTAATTCTATAGAGACCCAAAGTGGATTAATATTTGCCTGTGGTGGGAATGGGGAATAATTGCAAATGGGCACAGGAATCTTCATGAGGTGATGAAAATGTTCCAAAATTGGATTGTGGTGATGATTTTACAACTCTAAATTTACTAAAAAATATTGAACTATACAATTAATATGGGTGGATTTTATGGTATCTAAGTTATATCCAACAAAACTCATACAATATCACCATGTGTGGTGTGGTGTACGTGTATACATATGTGTGGGAATGATCATTAGAATTCCTGAGGGCTTAAGCCCTAGTCCTGGACTGATACCTAATTAGCTGTCTATCCTTGACAAAATTACTTTATCATCCCAAGTCTGTTTCTTCATCTTTAAACTGAAGGGATAAGACTACTTAATTTCCAAAGTTTCCTTCAATTCTTCTAACATCATTTGTACATTGGTGTTTTTATGTGAATTGTAATTGGTGGACCAGGTAACTAAGATTTAGATACTAGGCTTCAGAGAAAGGTGTTACTTTCTGCTTTAGAGAGTAAGAGACTATTAGAATGGGACAACTTCTTGGAGATCAATTAGGGCTAGGTTACCCTCTTCACCATGTGAGTGAGAACACTGACAGATTGACTTCTCCAAACCAAACCAGCTACTCAAGTAGCCCAGCAGAACAAGAATCCACTTACCTGGCCCTCAAGTCAATGTCCTTACACAGGAGAAAGGCTATGTCTTCTCCCAGGGTAAATTTGTCTTTTTATATATCTTTTACTAGGAGCTTGGAGGAAAAGTAGACAAGAAAGAACTCTGAGGTGCCTGCATGTGTGGGGTATATCTTCATGCAGGTAGAGCCTGCGTTTGAGCCTAGGTCTGAGAGTGGGTGGGAAGGGCATTTGCGATATGTTCAGTATCTTCCTTATACAACTGTAAACACATACCTCCCTTTTCTAACCATCTTTTTCCACTTGTCTCCCTATCACTGAGTAAAATCAGCATATACATGAGCTTTTAGGAAAACTCCTGTTTATTATTCAATAGATATTTTATTTCTACAAATGCCAAACAAAAAAGTAATCATAAAAAGACTAAGTATAGTAACTCCCTGTAATTCATGGTCTGATTTCGTGGGCCTACCCTGCTTTGTTTCTGGCTGTGAGTGTGTGTGGGTCCAGGTTCATTTCTCTTTCCCCTTTCATTGTTTATTGTTTTCTTACTATTTCTTACCCCAAGGTAGATCCCAGAGTGTGAAATAGAGTGCCAATCTGTCTGCCACCTTGTGGTAGGAAACATAAGTGTTGTAGGTTAAGTTTCTTTAATCTAGATAATTGGGAAAATTACATTTGACTATAAGAGTAATAAAAACCCTAATACTCATGACTAATGGGAAAAATAGCTGCTATTTATTAAGCATATTCGAGCAGAACGTGAAACTCTATGCATTAATGAGTTTACTTCTCAAAACAACCTCATGGGGCAGGCACTGTTACCTGCATTTCCTGATGAAGCACCTGAAGCTTAGAGAAGTTAAGTAGAGTGTTCAGGGTCATATTAAATGAGTGAGGCCCCCAAATATGTCTGTTTCCAGAGCTGAGCTCTTCATGTAACCATGGCATCACTCTGCCTCTAAATTCATTTCATCTTAATCTAGTTCCATCCAGTGCTCAGATCCTTTTACCCTACCACGGTTGAGGGACCATCCATCCTTACTATGATAGGGAATTCACTACCTCCAGGGCACCCCATTCCATAATTGAGTGACTTTCTGCAGCTTATACTCAGTGTTTGTCCTGGAACCTCTATACAAACAAAGTAAAACCACGTGCCTGCCTTTCAAATGAAAAAACAAACAGAAAAACAAAATGCATCATGTCCCTTTGTCCCTTCAGTCCCCCTTCCCTTGCCTCCCTTAAGAGGGAACTGTCTCAATGTAACAGGGTTTTGCATCTCCCTACCACTTTGGTTTCTCTCCTTTGAACATGCTCCAGCTTATCCCTAACTCACTCTTAAAATGTGGTATTTGGAACCCATTACACAGAACAAAACAATAACATCGCTTTCCTCTTTCTATTTCCTATATTTCTCTTAATGCTGCCTCTGTCTTGCTTAGTTTTTGGTGGTCACGTTATTGTGGTTAATTACCTTGAAAAATCCATTTTCTTCTCTGTATGGTTCAAATAAAATACACTTAGAAATCACTACTAACTACACAATTCCAGCTTCAAGAAATACTGGTTACATGATCTAAAATATTCACCGTGTGTAATTTTGTATTAAATGATTGCTTGTCTATTTCCACCTAAGCTTACTGATGATTTTATTTCTTGATTTCATAATTCAAATTTGGCCAAGGATTTTTTCTGGTCTTTTTTTAAAATGCCCTTTTCCTTAGAGGAAGAAGAAGAACCAAACAAACCTTTCTTATTTTAAAGAGCCTGGCTGAGCCAAGTGCTGAGCTGAAGGGGAAACATCCTCTGTGGTCATTCCTATCTGGAATAATACTGATGGCCAAGCTGCATATTTGACCACAGAAGATGCTGAGGAACTCTGCCCACTCCAAGATTAGGCTAGATCTTGTTAAGCAGCAAAAATGTCTCTGTGTCAATGGCTAAAATTACCTAGTCAGGCTCTCTCCACCCCTGGCCTACATTTTTTTTAAAAAATTTATTATCTGTTTATTTGTAGCAGGAAGAGATCATCTTCCAAAGTGGGCCAAAAGCAGATTCAACTCTACCCTCTGTTGAGGCATAATAATTTTCTAAATCTGCCTGGGGACTGAAATTAGTTCTGGATGTTTTCCTGTCACTTGGGTGGAGGGCTTGTCCCCAGAATTAATACTGATGGAGATAAAAATTGTTGCTGCCTATCTAGTTTTAACCAGTGCTTAATGTTGAGTTTTAAAGGCCCATAAAGATTTAAAAAAAAAAAAAAATCAAAGCTAAATGCTTGCCAATGTCTATAGTTCTTGAAGCACTCAAGCAGTAGGGTCCTCTCTGATGCCCTTAAATTGTAGGAACATTTCCCCAGCCAGGCCCCTGTCCTGTAATTCTACCTGAAAGCAACTTAATCTGAGTTTGAGGTTGTTGCCTTCTTCCTTAAGGACCAATGCAGAAGGTGATTCAGTGAGATGAAATGTGAGCTGGGCCTGGCGTGCCTGATTTTTAACACATGTCTAAAGCATGTATTTAGCTGTCACCGAGAAATCTGACAGTTTATGGGAGAGGTGCTATGTACAAAGGACCAGCAGTGGGCATTCCCAGCACACACCCACATAGATCACTCTGTGATCTGAGCCTCTCCTCCTCCCCAGAGCCCCAAAACAACTGCTGTAATGAAAAACAATCCCATTTACAAGGTACCAGAATAAGCCACGACCATGGTTTTCTTTTGAGAACACCTTACAAGGACAATGATGCAGGTAGAAACACGTATCCAGAAGCAAGTTCGCTCATCAAAAGTACATTTTTTTCCTTCTTGGATTAAAATAGTACAGCGAATGTTTGATTCTAGACATTGTCAGAGATCTAGAACCAACTGAATTTCTTAGCACTGGGATTTCTCATCTGTTAGGCCGCATCTAGACTTGGCTCTTGAAATACTTCCCCCTGTCATCATCGAAAACGTAACAAAAATCCTGTAAGCATAGGGCATTGCATTTTATTATCTTAATTAGTCTTCACAAATATCCTGAAACGTAGGCATGATTAGCCCCTTTTAGAGATGAGATAAATGAAACTCAGAGAGGGTAAGAATCTGCTCCAAGGCCACACAGCTAGTGCATGGCAGAATCAACAAAGTGGCAAAGTAGCTTATGGTCTCCATCTCTAAGACTCGTGTGTCCTTAACCACTATGCCCTATGGCCCCCATTGAACCTTCTCAGGCCTCTGCCTTATCCCTGCTCTGCCCCCACTTCCATTCAAATTAAGTGTTATAGTTATCCCAAATCACCTAATGCTACCTCCAGGAAAATAAATTCTTGAGCTTTAAAAAAATCCACCATATTCTTTAAGAAAGGAGAGGCCCAATCAAGGTAGGGATGCTCACCTAGTAACTAGCTGTAACCCACCCAGCTACCTGCCCAACCTTCAGATGACCCCAGCCCCCACCAGCCATCCGACTACAACTGCATGGAGAGACACAAACTGAGAACTGCCCATCTGAGTCCATTATCCCTAGAACCGTGAGACAAAACTAAATTGTAGTTTTAAGCCGCAAAGTGTTGGGAGGCTTGTTAGGAGTAAAAGACAACCAGAACACTACATTTAGTGAATTCATATTCTCTTTAATTCACTCAGTATCTCATGACCATTGCAGAAATATCTCTCACCACCGATGCAAACACAACAATGAGAAAGTTTCCAAAACCACAGAGGACTACTGGCCACTCAATTAAGAAAAGGTCTGGACGGGGAGGGAGCAGAAAGGATCGTCAAAACTCAGTTACCGTTTGTGTAGCCCATTACGTGACATTTACACTTCTGACATGTCTAACGTGCCTTCAAATTTGATTTTCGAAATGATTTACCAGGACTGTTAAAAAGTACTTCACCTCAGGAAGGAAGGCAGGGTGTAAAGTCTCTGAATGACCAGACAGGTCACCAGTGGACAACAACAGGAGTGGAAAATCATATTTCACAAATGCTTCATAGAAGAAGTGGTAGCGACTACCCATGAATTATCCTATTTGATTCCCATTCAAACAGTCAAGGGAGTTTTCTCTCCATTTTATAGGTGGGAAAACTGACTCAGAGAGGTTGTAATTTTGGGATAGTTAGAAGAGCCAGAACTTGAACCTCAGTCTGATTCTAACATCTATTCTCCTTTCACTCATTAGTGTCAGATTTACAGATTTACAGATTTCTGCTGCCTCCTTCTGTCCCTCTCTGAGTCAGGGGCCACTCTTTGACTTCTCTCTAGTAGTGCATTGCCATCATTGGACCAAATGGATAAGAGTTTATGCTACACGCTGTTCTCCTGTTTATCCTGCCCTGGGTGGACACGAGCACTTGCTAGTGTTAGTGCTCCCTGGGGCGGACGTGATTCCAGATTACTCGCTCTTGGGTATTTCTAGGGTTTTGGTTGTTCAGAGCAGAGTACTAGATGATCTTGTCTCTTCATTCACAGAGAAAACAGAGCCCTTTGCACATGAACATCCTGATCTTTATGGTGCTACTAATCTCTGTGCCCTGCCACCCCACCACACTTACTCATCATAGCAGAAAAGTCCAGTCATAGCTTAGAGGTACAGTTAGGTACCTCATTATTTATTACTCCATATCTGGACTAGAATTTCTCACAACCCCACCCCCTCTGCTTTTCCTCTGATGGTGGTATACCCTTCTTTTGCTACTTTAAGATAACTAAGTCACTTATAGTTTATAAGTAAATAGTTTGTAAGTTTATACATCCAATTCCGAATTTAATTATCAATCTAAATTCCCTGTAGCTTTTGTGGCCCAGGGCAGATGCTCCTGTCCATTTGAGGTCCTTTGCCTTTTACTGACTGTGGCTCTGCTGTCTCATGCCCCTAGGCTGTGGCCATGGCCTCTTTTGAAGCAATATCTGTGGCTGGTGTGGTGTGTGGATCTATCTCCTCCTGGACCCCACCCCACTCCTGCAGACTAGCTCCATCTCAGCTCAGTAATGTTGAGTAACCCAGAGACTCAACTCTGTTCTCATTAGCTTCTTATGATTGTCCAGTCTCCCTGGGCTGCCCCATGCTCTGGCAAGTACAGTGCTCCCTTTTACCAGGGGAAATTCAGTAATTATTAATTCTGCTCACCAGATATCTCTGAATTACACTTTCTGGGCCACCTATGGGTGGTTGAGGGTCATGTGATTCATTTGAATGATAAGCAAAATGTAGGTGAATCAAAGTCAATAAATTTTAATTGTCTGAGCAGGATCCTCCCAAATCTTCTTTCCTCTGCCAAAGCAAGCCAGCTATGTCCAAGATTGCTCCACCGTTCTGGGTTCCCAGTGTCGAAGATACCCGAACTCCCCTGCCAACTAGTGATGGTCGTGTTGTCTGTGCAAAAAAATAAAAGTTTGTTGAGTGTCTTAGATTTCAGGGCATTTTGTTCTAGGAATTTTACCTCACATTTTTTCCCATGCCCCTTGGAAAACTTATAGAGTGGGTGACCAGAGCTATTTCAGGCTGTTCCTGATAGTATACTGTTGTTGTCTCCATGTTTTCTCTACTCTGGCTGCCCCATGGGACTGAGGCACCCTGAGAGGCACTTTTGTTCCCTAAGCCTTTCTGGATATTTCCTTCCTGACTCCATTCCCCACTGGTTTTGACCTTGAGGAGGGAAGTACAGAGCAGGCCTACCTTGGGGCTCTCCTCTCTTAATACTCTTCAGGGTTTCCTCTCAGCCAAGTGTGGACAAAAAAGGGGCCACATACTAAACCTGACAAGCTCAGGGGAGGCCAGCATGGCAGCCCTGCAAACTCAGACCAAAAGAAACCAGGATGGTCTTAACAGAAATGTTCCTACCTAAAAGCAGGTCACGGCGGCTAGTTGCATCCTAGTCCTGTAGCTTCCTTGACAAAGGTCAGTCTTTACCTTACGTGAGTCTGTCTTTTGTCCTTTTGCATCTAAGATAACATACCTTTGAAATGTCAGTCTTCTTTCCCAGGTCCTAAAGGCACATCCATGGCAGAGCAGGAGACCAAAGAATGGCTTGTCTCCTGCATGCCATCTCTCTGTGCCATACATGTTAACTATCCTGTACCCACCATGTAAAAGAAGCACAGGTCTCTTCTTGTTACTTTTTATACAATCCCAGAGATTATTCCCACTTTGCTTTCTTCTGCTCCCTTAATCGACTCCCAGTGGATTTCATGTAACCTTCCTTAAGTCTCCTCTTTTAATTTTAATGTTTAAAATAAGCTACACCACTGCCATTCTTCAGACGAGCATTTTCTCAATCCGTTGAGATTTTGTTTCCCAGCAATTATTGTCGGTTTGGCTGAAATAAACTCATAAAAATTCTCTACAAATTTAGATGTTTCTTATGTCAACACAAAGAATGATTTTCACCTCGTTCCTGTGTGCTGGGAAAACTTACTTTGACATCATATCCTGTCTCCTTTCTGTGGTTTCCTCCTGCCACTACCCTATGGCAAATTTTCTAGGATTGTGCTCTCGTCTTCTAGATCTGCCTTACATCTTCCAGCCCAAGCTTTTTCCTTCCAATAAGCCCTAACTCTTGCAAAACAAAGCACTCAACCTTCAGATTTGCCTTAGCCAGAGACTCGAGGCACCTTATTTTGAAACTAAAAGCTGAGTTTTTCCTCTGAGGACAGTGACTATAGATAGCTGTCTCTCCTGCCTGGAAGGTAAAGCAGAGAAATAAAAAGACATTTAAAAATTAACCGCCGTTCAACATTGTAACCTTCTGCCCCTACATCTGCACACCCACACCTGGCCCTGCCTCCTTCCCTGCGTTCAGAGCTATGGTCCAGGCCTGGTTCTGCCTCTCATTCTCTTCCTATATCTGGTTCTGTGCCCTCAACATTTGACCATCTTCCTTTTTACTGGTTCTGTGCCCTCAACATATGACCATCTTTGTCTTCCCTGTTAAATTCATTAAACCAGGAGACCATTAGCTTGAGGTGCTTCTAATGCCTTAGGGCTTAGGCAGCCTATAAACAAACCAAAATCTAAACTTATAATGCCTCAGAGTTATGAAATTGAAACCTCAAGATGACCAATCACAAACAGCCAATGAGGCTTTCTCAAATAAGGCAACTGCTTAATCTATAACTAATCAAATAAGCCTTGGCCCAGTTCTTATCAGTGGAGTTCTCCTAACCACTTGCAGTTTGGTGCTGCCCGATTCAAACAGATTTTTGCTCAAATAAACTCTTAAAGTCTTTAATAAGTCTCAGTTTATCTCTTAACATCCCCATCAAAACAAACTTACAAACAAAAACTCAACAAAAGTTCCTGCCTAATTGCATGTCCATTTCTCTCTCTCTTTCCTCTAAGAGTTTCTTGAAAGAAGAGCATCCTCACCATCCATTATTTACTCCCAGCTCTTTCCAATTTGGCTTCCTAATCCTGTCAGCATGTGTCATCCTCGTCTCCCTCGACCTCTCTGTTGGCTTTGCTCTCAGTGACCACTTGCTTCTGCTTCTTAAAACTCTCCTCCCCTGGCCTCGGTTCCCCTGGGTTTCCTTCCATTTTTCTGACCATTTCTCAGCCTCCCTACTGAGCTCCTCTACCTCCGGACATGCCTTTGAGGTTGCTATTGCCGGAGTTCTGCCAGTGGCTCTTTTCTACTTACACCCTTCCCCAAAGACTTCGAGATCACCAGATGTGCTCTTTGTATCTGCCTGCTTACTCTTTAGAATTCCTTCTGGGAATTGGCCTCTTAGATACATACCTCCTTAGCCTTCCGACTGAAGGCGGGTTGTGGGGAGGGTGCTCACCTATTGTGTGGTGGCACGCCTTTCCTTTGCTCTTAAATACTGGTAGGGTCTGCTGGCATGGGTGTTCTCTGTGCTCTGGGAGGCCTCTCGTCCCGAGCACACCTTTGACCTTGCCTTTTCCACCCCACAGTTTCTTACTGGAGTAAGAAACTCCAGTAAGAGACTCCTTACTGGAGTCTCTTTCATTGCCCATTCCCTGATAGTAACAACCTTGCTTTTTCCAACAACTTGAGAATTCTCCAGTCCAAAAAGCTGAAGATGTTTTGCTCTCTGAGATCTCAGGCATTTCTTTCAGAGGGAATTGCTGTATTCACCTGGGGAGATAAGGGTGAGACAGAATACTGCCTCATTAGGCCCTGTCCCTGGAACACAGCACTGCCTTCTGAGGGAGACAGGCTGCATTTGGGTGATGACAGCCTCTGTGTGGGGTGAGGATTCTTTCCAACAACACCAGTTCTGGCTTCCAAAGTTTTGTACTAGCAGTTTCATCTGTTGGAAACACCCTTTTCATTCTCTCCCCCACTTCCGGTAGGTTTCTGTTCAAGGATTCACCTTTTCTGACCACCCTGTGTTACGTAGCACCTCTCCATCCCCTTATCTGGTCACCCCCTGCCTTTTTTTTTTTTGTGGAAGTTATCGCCATCTACCACATTTATCTATCGTCCTTCTCTCTCTACTGGAATGTAACCTCCACGAGGGCAGAAATTTTTACAGCTTCGTTACGTGCTGTATCCCCAGTGACTCAGACAGGGTCTGGCATGCTCAATACCTGTTTGTTGAATAGATGAATGAATGAACATATGAATGAATGAATGATGATGTCTCTTCCCATGAAAACAGGTAAATTTAGGCCAAATTTTAAACTGCCCTAGATAAACCAAGCCAGAAACCTGGGATGAACCCTCAGCTCTTTACTCTTTCCAACATTCAGGATCTCTCAGTTTGGTCTGCCTATTGGAGGTCTCTAAACTTAGTCCCTGTCTCTCTGCCCTCATTCCCAGGCCCCAGCAACATCATATTTCACCAAGTTACAGGCAGCCTCAGGTCTGTTCTTCCACCCCACTCTACCTTTAGTTTCTCACCCTCCAAATCATCCTTTTCACTATAACCTGAGCCGGTTGCCAGCATACAAAGCTGCTAATGGCACACTCCCCGGATTAAAAAACTTCAAAGTCTTCTCATTTCCTCCAGGGTAAACCCAACCTCTTTTGGCTATAGTTTCAGATCTGGCTTCCACTTAACTCCACAGCCTTATCTCTAATAGATTTCTCCCTGGACTCAGAGCTCCACCCGCTCACTCCTCAGTTCTCCACACCCACCCAAGCCCCTTCACCTGGTTCCTTAACCAGAACATTCCAGACAGGGAGGGGACAATGGACTGGGTGGGGCCATTCTGACCTGAGTCCTCAAAGACTCCAAAACAAACATATAAACAAACAAAACATGCAGCTTTTGCTTCTTCCTACCCCTTCCCCCTTCCGAATTTAAAGAGGGCCCTGTGTTTCCCTTGGCCAATTATGTAATTATAACACTTCATATTAAGTGCTCATTAATCTTTCTTACTCATCAGATCGAGTTCCTGAGGACAGGGTCTTTTTACATATTGTTTGTATGCTCAGTCTCAAAGGGAGCCTCGCTCATGGTGGGCACAGAGGGCACATTGGTTGAAAAGATGATGAATAACTGTAATTTTAATAATCACATCCTTTTCATTCATGTAAATTGAAAGGAATATACAATTGTCTTTTAAAATATGGAAAAAACCCAAGTTATATAAAAATAACCCATCCTGCCAATTAAACAGTTTCACATTTTACGTGCACTTTTTCTAGGGTGTGTGGTGTTATTGAAAGCATTGTTTTGCATTTGTATAACTACCTGTCCTTACAAGTGAATGTTTCTAGTGCAGAGTACAGGAAAATATAATTCTTCATCCTGAAAGAAGTCATCAACATAATGAACAAGCATTTAATTTTCGAGCTTTGAAAACCAAAGTGTGTTCAGCGTATTCCTGGTGCAGGTGTGGGGCCAGTGGGGCAGCCCTTTTTTCTGGGCCACCTCTCCAGCATCCCTCCTTCCTGCCCTGGGGTTGACAGCACTTGGAAACGGAAGTGGTCGTGCAGTCTCCAAGGTCTATTTAATCTTTGGCCTAGTTATTGAATTTGCCAAAAAGGAGGCCAATTAGTTCCAGGTGTGATGTTGGGGTCTCTGATGTGGAACTCCCCCATTAGGAAGTTGGCTCACACTTGCCTGCAAATGGCGCCAACACCGTTACCAAGCCTCTCTCTTGCCTACGGACGGGAAGGGGAATTCTCTTCACTTGTTTTATTTTAAAGTCAGTGTCCCATATCTCCTTGAAAATAAGTATGCATTTGGTAATGTTCTTTTTGTAATGTGAGAATTCAGTGCTATTTAGGTCATACAACTTACAAGCAAGATATGACTCTCTGAAAGATGAGATCTCAAAACACATTGTTTTATTGAAAAAAAGTATTTCCCTTTCACTAGTTAAAAAGTAAAAAAAAAGATATCTGTGTCGATGAATCTGTTCTTGCCCTTCATTCATGGTGTGGCTCTTTTTGCCCAAATGGGTGATTTGTGCCCAGGGGATGATGTAATAGTTTCTCTCTCCATAAAGGAGCATAGAGGAAAAACTGTGCTGAATTTCACAAACTGTAAAACCCCTTGCTTAATGCTTTTCTGTGTAGAATGCTTATCTTATACACCCCTGCAGTGTTCCCAATTACAGTATTCCTTTTTCCAACCCTTGGGAAATCCAATTTTACTATTAGTTGTACATACTTATGGATCCATGTTTTCATTCTCAACTAAGAATCATGGTTAAATTCTCAGCAGCTGAGTATATATGGGAACTAAAATTGTTCATTCTTGGGAAAAAAAAAACCCGACAGTGTCAAATGTAACAAAATTCATGGGAGTAAGAAGTTATCCTCAACTCCCTAAATGCCTGTGGCTCACTCTGCTCATTCTCTCAGCTCCTGCCAGTCCTTCAGTCCCTATGGTTTAAACAGAGGCCTGTGACCTCAAACTTGAACTTTGGGGAGATTGTCCCTACCCAGAGATAAAGAGCATCTATGAGAAGAACATGAGGATTTGATTAGGAAATGTGTTCAGGAGATTGGACAGCTATGTACCAAGAAATATTCTCTCATTCTTATGTAGTGTATAAAACCAGCAAACAACTTAGGGTTGATTAAGAAATACTCTATTCTATGCCATAGGATGTAAACTCATCAAATGGAAAAAAAAAAGAAAAAAGAAAAAAAAGGAAGCACCTTATTTGTAGCACTAGAGTCTAACTTAAAACTCAGACATATTTAAGAGCAGAATCAGGAAAGTGTGTATTTTCTGCCCCATAAAGATCACAATTATAAACTAGGTACCAATCTTTTATAAATGTAGAGATGAATTCCAAAGACCATATCCTTATTGGAGCTCTAGTAAACCTGGAATACTTCCATAGCACCAATAAGTAACAATGTAACTATTAAACCACATTCTTAAATTCTGTCCAGAGTACTTATTCCGGGCATCAAATTTTCCAAAATTCCCTAAGATCATTGTATGAAGCATGCTTCTAATAAAGTAACTCCTAACTTTTAGAATAGAGGATAACATAACGTATAAAATAGTATGGCAATATCTGTGAAAGAAAAGAGCCCCAGCAAATTAAAAAGCAAATAAACAAATAAACAAAACACATCAGTACTTAAAGGTAGCCGATAATGCTGGTGATAATTTGCTAAATAAAATATATGAGCTCCTGCTTCAAGACTAAATTTATTTGGGAAATTTAGCATTTGGTTCTTTTCAAATTTTAGATGATAGTAGTTCTAAGTGATCCAACAGATTATCAGTGTAGCTCTGAACTCATAAGAAATGCTGGAAAGAAAAGAATCAGAAATAATGAGACAAGTTGCCATGCCCTAGTTTTTTTCAAAGGCATTTGAAACTTTAACTACAATGTATCACACTCTTTATACATAATTTAGCCACTAATCTTTTAATAGATGTTCAGAAAAGAACAAATAAATTTCAATAGTCTTCCCTCTGACAACAGAAGTCCTTCATTTCAAATAACAGGAGTTAATGATTTGGGGAACTTGACCCCTTAGTTAGAAATATCAAGGAAGAGTGAGACCTATATTATGGGATGTTGCCAGTGTTTGTATCACGACTGCTGACACTGTGCATATCACGTGTCCGATTATTTTGGAATGAGGTGGAACATAGACACAATTTAATAAAATACTCAAATATAATTGAGCAAAGACTTTTGTTTCAAACACATAAAATTGGTTTTCAGAAAACATTCGTATAACGTTTCTAGATTTCTACTTATTTGTAAGCTTTGTTTACTTATGAGATTTTTTTTTTCTTACAACTGTTCCTATTTTAGCGGAATTAAAAACAACATTACTTGTTTGGGAAATGTGATATGCTATAATGATTCCCTATAGGAATACAGAAAATGTCCCCAGCAGTTAAGCTGAAAGATGCGTCATCTGGGGTATACAAGCTCTCCATGGGACAATTTTGGATACTCATGTATTTGAGCAGATGTTCTCTTCATTTTAAATGATCCTATGATTAATGCGCCATTAGAAAGCAAAGGTGTTTTCAAAATTTTATACACATCAGATGAATCATACTGCATACATCATGCATTATATACTTTTCAGTTTCAGGAAAGACCTAGAAATTATTCGATTTATCCTGCATTATGTATACTTCTTAGTCCAGAAGGATTTCCTCAAGTTTGGATCTATAATTGCCTTTTTTTTTTCTTCTTTCTTCTTTATTAACATATTTTTGTTGTTCCTTTTGCTGTGTTGTTGTTGCTTTTCATTTCGTGCTTTTGCCTTCTCTCTAAATGAGAATCTGTCTGGCTATAGTATCCCATTAGCCATAAATCCTCTTGTTGGCCTGCTCAAATATCCTGCTCAGTCCCCTCTCCAATATTTCAGACCCTTCCCCAGCATTCTCTTGCTCTGCAGAGCACTGGGTTTGTTGGAGAGAAAGACACAGTGTGCTTCTCTTTGTTTTGGAGATAAACCGAAAACAGTCTTCAAGCAAATCACTCTTACTCTCAACCTCTTTATCATCAACTGCGAGCATCTCCTCTCCAAAAACATAGTTTGCAACCTGGCAGGTATACTGCCTTCTAGGATGAGATCACAGAGTTTTGAATTCAGTGTTAATATGACCAAAGAATACTTTTGAGTTGTTTGTTAGCCAACATTTTTCCCTTACCTTCCTGTAGGTCCTCCCCACCCCTTCCCTCACTTCCATTCAACAAGCAGATAGCCTCAGAGGAGGGATACACTAAACTGAAAGCTTTCCTGGCTATGTATTCCAAACACCCAAGCACATTAACAAGATTATGTATGGTAGGAGCCTCCAAGACAGAGAAGGAGCATCATGCAGGAGTCTCAAATGATAACTGCTTTAAGAAACAAAAGTGGCTTCTTTTTCCATGGGTACCTACATTTG
This sequence comes from Pteropus medius, assembly GCF_902729225.1. Taxonomy (NCBI): domain Eukaryota; kingdom Metazoa; phylum Chordata; class Mammalia; order Chiroptera; family Pteropodidae; genus Pteropus; species Pteropus medius. Next base: position 2,666,860 of record NW_024340692.1, on the reverse strand, counting down.
AAAGTATTCCCAAGAATTAGAATGTGGCTGGAGACAAAGGGATGCTATTGCCAGAGCTCTGGAGTTACCTGATCTGTGGTCAGGGGTGGGAACAAGAGGGGATTCAGGCCTCACGTTATCGTTTGCCTATGTTTGGCTACATGTCTCTATCAGAGCTTGCCGGGGTTCTCTATAGGCTCACTTCACCTGATTCCCTATGTCTGGAGTAGAGTATCAGGTAGCTGTCAGGACATCAGGGAGAGAACTGTTCCTTGCTGCATTTAGGCAGATGATGCCGTGGTCAACCTCACTGAGATCTCTGTTGCCTCACAATGTGTAGTGGACAAAGGGGAGAAAGTCACCAGACTGCAGAGGCCATGTGGCCATGAACATAGGCTGCGGAAGGACAACCAGCATAGAGAGATGAGTTGGGGTCAAATGTTCTCACTTTTCCCCTAATACAAAGACTTTGCCTATTATGTTGGCACATGTTCTTAAAATTATGGGAGAGGAAAGGTAAATCTGTTATAAAAAAGTTTTTAAAAATATTTCAGAATTTCTGAGTAGTAGACAAGGTATGTATCTATTACATTGAAATGTCTGACATTTTGTTGTAGTTTTATAACAGTGACTTTTTTTTTTAATAAAAGTGATAAATCCATGTTATTAAAATAATAATAAACCAAAAAGAAAGCAATACACCATACCAAACACCATTCCTTAGAGATCACCTATATTAACAGTTGGTGAACCTCATTCTATATTTATCTATGGGTATTCACAGATAAAAGGATGAATAGATAGGTAGATAGATAGATGATAAATAGATAGGTAGATATCATTTTATTAAAATGGGATCATACTATGTATATTATATTTTAAAAAGGATTGTACTTAATTTTATTTGACTTTAATACAAGTAAACAATATTGACACAAAACTCAAGGAATTGCTATATTTCACATAATTTTTTTTTTTACAGTTAGAGATACTAGTTCATATAAGATTCCTTGAAAGTCAATGGGGAGAAAATAAGGAAGCTAAAATCATTGTTTTATTTATAACACCACCTTTGATTTTATAGAGTGTCAGTGATTCATTGATAGAAAAGATGAGATTAGCATTTTTGCACTTCTTCCCACTCCATCTCCCCCAAGTTCCAAATTTAGTTAAAGCCCCTCTTCAGTGACTTTGGGTTTGGCCATGTGACATAATTCGGCCAATGAATTGTGATTGGAAATGACATTTGCTTATTCTAAGAAAAGGTTTTAATGCTAGCACGTGCTTTTGCTTAAGACATCTTGCTTTCGTCTCCACAATGAAAACAGCATGTTCTAAAGAGGGGTGACCCTTTCAGTCTGGTTTCAGCAAGGAGAAAACACGTGCAGATGAACCCAACAGAGCCCCAGCTGATTCACAGCTCTTATCTAATGTGAGCAAGATATGAAAGTTTGTTATTGTAAGCAAGTAGGATATTGAGTTTGTTTGTTATGGTATCAAAAGCAGTAACTAATTTTTAAACACTTTGTATACTTATATTTTGCCTTATAAATACAGTTTCTCTAATAGTTTAGTCTGAGTTTTGTATTTAAATGCTTTAATGTTTTAGCACCGATTCTTTTACTAAGACGTCTTCATCTCTGAGTGATTTATTTTGATTCATCTCTTGATTAGCTAAATTTTGTCATCAAGTAGGTTTTCCTAGAAGAGCTCAGGGTCGCTGTATTTTGTGAATTTTTTCAAGTTTATGAATAATACCTTGTTGCGGTCCTTCTATATTTGAATACCAACTTAGTTGGGTATAATATTCTTGTATTATAATTTCTTTACTTTCAAGTTTTGACAATGATGTCAAAAGAATTAGAACAGTACATTAAATAATGTTATAGAAAAATTCAGAGGCAAGACAGATATTTGTTCCTTATAAGTCACTTTCCCTTTTGCCTGACTACTCGATGCATTCTATGTTTGAAGTTCAATAAAGAAACCTCTCTGTGGATTATTATATAACAAACTTTTTCATATTTTTTTCCTATCTCTAGGTTTTTCATTTTATGGAAACTTTCCTTTATTATAACTTTAATATTTTTTTCTGTTTCATTTATTGAATTCTCTAAGGACACCACATTATTTATGTGGACTTTTTCTTTTTTTGAAAAATTTATTTTTTGAATTGTGATGAACTATATACATAACAAAATTTGCTGTTTTATTAATTTTCAAGTGTAAAGTTCAGTGGCATTAAGTACATTTACATTGTTGTACAACCATCACCACTATCCATCTCCAAAACATTTTTCATCTTGCAAAACTGAAACTCTGTACCCATTAAACAATAATTCCTCATTCCCTGCTCCACCGACCACTAGCCACTACCATTCTACTTTCCGTTTCTATGAATTTGACTACCTTAGGTACCTCATTTAAGTGGGATCATGAAATATTTGTCCTTTTGTGCTTGGTTTATTTCGTTAGCATAATGTTTTCAAGGTTAATCCATGCTGTAGCATGTGTCAGACTTTCCTTCCTTTATAAGGCTAAGTAATACTCAGTTTTATGTATAAACCACATTTTGTTCATCCATCTCTCGACGAACACTTCGGTTGCTTCCACTTTTAGTTATTGTGAATAGTACTGCTATGAACATAGGTATACAGATACCTGTTCAAGTCCCTGCTTTCAATTCTTTTGGGATACACACACAAGTGGAATTGCTGAATCATGCGGTAATTTTTATTCTACTTATTAAATACGTTATGCTCTTGTTTTGGTAATCCATTAGTTTTGTTTGTTAGCTTTGCAGCTTGTATTTTCAAATCATTCTGTAGTTTTATGATCTTCCTTTATTGAATTCAGACATTTTAAAAATGTTATATCTCAAAGCTTTCTTGAGACAGATTGCCTTTGAGACTGGGCTTATCATCTGTCTTTTGCCTGCTACGTTCCTTTGTTTCTTTTTCCTTTATTCCTTCTGGTATGTTTGTGTAGTTGCCATGCCACTTCTGCTCTTGTTTATGTTTGATGTATAATGTAGGTATCTCTAACCAGTCTTCTCTTTGTTCTGAGGGATTGAGTACATACTCCTTGCTGCCCTTTCTTCTTTTTCTAAACCTAAATTTCTTTCTCAGCCGCAGTTTGAGAGATAAATGTAGATTTCTGTCCATTTTTCTGTAGCCTGAAGGCATTGTGGTGGGGATGGAGGGAGAAATTACCTGGATGCTGGATGCTGGATACATTCTTTGTCAAAGGACCTGAATTCTGATTTAAGAGCCCATTAAATGCCATGTTATAGGGCTCATTTCTTCAGGAATTCACCCCACTCCCATTGCTTCGGGTTGTTCCCCTAATCCGCTCAGATCCCAGGTAGCACCCCTGGCCTGAAATCTAGATCTTTCAGGCATGTAGGAGCTTCTACCCTTTAAGACTTTTCCTTGACTTTTCCCTGAGCTTCCTACTCTCTCCTACATTCTGCCTCTATTCAAATTGAGAAGTATTTCTACAAAGTACAGAATTTTGTCAATTCCTCTTCCTGTAGTATAACTTCTGGAAGACTGGGTTAGAAAGCAAGCTACAGAGGAATCTTTCATTGTCTTTTTTTGACTGACTTTCATGTCATGTAGCTTATTCTCTTTTTCTTTCTTGGTTGTGTTTTATTTGCTTACGGATTTTTAATGCATTTTGTTAGATAACAAAAGAAGAACATTTTCTAATAAAGATTTGTTCTGCTCTCTTTTCTTGAAATCCAAAATATTTTTTGAATTTTTGTTCTGTGGCTATGAAGATCCTCACCTGCCTTCTAAAGAGAAAGAAGCAAACTTGTAGTTCTTTACCATTGAAGGGATATTTGTTAGAATTTGCGTTCGCTATGCTGGCCTCACATTTTTGACTTAGTGTGAATTTCAGAGACCCCTCCATCCTCTCCATTGGTGGATTGTGAGGAGGGCCTGTCTTTTTATTTCAAAAGCTGACTTCTTGAACTTGATATGGATTTTGAGAGGGCTTTTTTCTCTCGCTGTTAACCGAAACCTAAATTTTCTCTTGACCTCTACTGAGGGGGAGAGTTGAACTAAAGGTGAGGACAGGAAGAAATTTAGCCTAAGGAGCTGAAATAGTTGCAATTATTTCCCTGGATGAAGAGTGGGGTGGCTAGGCCCCCAGAGGCTGGTCAACAGGAAAGGAGCTGTGGAGAGGAATGCAGAGGGCACCAATGGGTGAGGGAATGGGGACAAGATAGATTCTCTGCTGCTCCATGTTCTGTTTTACTCACTCACCTGGCTTCTCTTCCTCTCACATCTAGCTCTGCTGCCTTTGCCCCCATTCCTGTACTCCAGTTCTGCCTCAGTCTGGGTCCAATTCCACAAGAAGTTTTAACATAGTAGTGTATACTGCAGAAATAGAATAGATCTCTTTTGAACATCATTGCATCGTTTCATTTGTATGTGAACATACACCCATTTGTATCAGTTAGTTTAACTAGTTGACAGGTCCTGTCTTAGTCTCTCAAATGATTCATGATGTTTGGATATGCATGTCTTACAAACAAGAAAGTAAGATAGAGCTTTTGAATCACAGAAGAGTTCATTTACTTACAACTAAAATATCACAAATGCCAAATAGCACCAAAATTTTCACATCGATCCAGAAAGAAGTATGAAAAACCCAAATCTGATAAGTGAGAAAAATCGTACTATTCCTGGGTGACCTACCCTGTTAGAATTATCTACACTTTTAGGTGTCATAAATAAATTTTGAACATGCTAGAAGAAATTCAAAGTTCTTAAAATTCACAAAGACCCTGGGAAAGAGAACAATCCGAGATCCCACATGGCTTGCTCCGCTGGTGCTGGCTGGGGCTTGCCGAATTTGTGCCCATCAGATCTGGACTTCTGGGATTGCCTTTCAGAGTTCCCTTCATCACTTCAGTCACTTAACTGCAGTTTGAGACTTTCCCCTGGATGACCTGGGTGACTGCACAGGCAATATTGTGTTAGTTTTTCCCCCTGAAGGTTGATTCTGCCAAGAACTTGAATTTCAATGGCATTCTTACCCCTCTGTGATAGGGGCCTAGAGGGCCTGGATTGGTCCTCAGGGCCAATAAGGAGAAAGGCCTTGGGCATTTAGCCACTCACCTGTCCTCTGTGCTTTCTGAGAATTCTCCCAGGCAGATCTGGTGGCTTGGCCACATTTTAATGGATTACCCAGTCATACAACATTCTTTTGTATCTGAGGCTTCTTTTGCTTAAAAGGTAGATTTATGTCCTGCCAGGTACCATTAATAGGATGCTGATTCTACGTTAGTGGGTTCTGAAAAAATTTCCATACCCTCTTGTGTCATCAGTAAGTAAGTAACTTATCAGCCCATGAGTAATATTTCCAAGCAAATGTATTACATCTGAGAGGATGGAACTGGGATAAGATCAGGGCCTAAAATCTGGACCTATTTTCCCTATGATTCTAATAATAATTATTTTTGTAATAAAATAACCCAATGAGTAGCTTGTGACATAAGGTAAGTGTTTAATAATAAAAATAAACAGGGAATCTTGGAAAGTTGCTGTAATAAATGCATGTGTTCTATATACCCACATATATTTATTAGTTATTTTAACCACTTGAAGAGGTTAAACGACATCAAACAACATCAAACATGTGTGGAAATTTTCCTAAACCAACTATATAGGTTTGTATCTTTCAACAATTCACAGGATATAAATATAATATATATGAATTAAAATATATATTATTATATTACATATTATAAAATGTGTTAGAATTATACATTCATGTGTTGAATAAAATATATGTTAGTATATATAAATGAAAACTGGCTGCATTTACTAATCATTTTAAATATTACAGTTGGTTTATAGAACTTTGTCTATATCCAGATATTACACAAAACACTTCATAGATGTGATTTCATTTAATCCTATATCAACAGTAGGTGCTACTATTATTCCTGCTTTATAAGTGAGGCAATAGACTCTGTGTGTGTGCGTGTGTGTGTGTGTGGTGCCTTAAGTTTTTTCTCTGTGCTCACAGAGCTTCTAATTAGAGAAGCCAGAATATGAACCCAAGCATGTCCAAAACCAGTATTCTAATTCTCTAGGCACCACTGTTTCTCTCATTAGCTATTTATTTGTTGGTGGGCTACTCCCCAGGCTACCACTCACAAGCTCTCCATCCCTCCAAGGGGCTTTGATGTTGACTATAACCTTAAGCATTTGTTTTTCTTTGTTTTATTTATTCCTCTCAACAACTCTATAAGGTAAGTACTCATATCTACATTTTACAGTTGAGGAATCAGAGTCTCTGGGAGATGAAATCACACAACCCTTAAGTGGCAGACCAAAATTAAACATGAGTCTCACTCCAAAGTCCTTCATCTTCTTTCCACTTCACCACACCCAGGCCCATACAACCATCACTCACCCACCAACTTAGAAAACTCTCTCCTGTGCAGGCAGCAAGGCAGCTACCAGGGCGAGGCCACTCCACCAGCCCAGCCTCCTGGTCTGCGTGAGCCGGAGTCTAAGTGAAGGAGAAGAGGACCAACCAGTGAGTCAGTGGCTTGGCTCTCTTGGGAAGCCTGCCTTTGGCCCTCTGCTCCAGCCTAGCCCTTCTGAAATTATGAGGCCTGACGGACTCACAGCTGGAGGTGTGGCTGGCCTACAGTGCTCTGACTGATGATATTTACTATGGTTCTAACACTGGATGTTATTATTTTAGCACTTCATCTATTTTTATTTAGATGGCTGGTGGTACAGGGTTTCATCATTGTCTTTGGTTAACCTCAAATAAGGAGGAAGTTAACCAACACCAAACACGTTTGGAATGATTTCAATCCCAGTTAAGTGTGTACTGTAGCATGATTTGATTTGTTGGAGAGGCATAATAAGGAGCTCAGAATAAATCATGTATAACATGAAACCAAGGACTAAACATAGATGTGTAACAACATGGAATGTGTAGTTGCCCACCCAGGAACACAGCTATCTCTGCAAATTCTTACAGGTTGCTTGTACTGGCTGACTCTGCAGATGTTCATAGATATTCTGAAAGTTTTTGTCCTGTTGAACCATGAAGTGGGAATCACCATTTGGGTCCCCCCGCCCACCGCCCACCACTACCATTTACTAAGAGAATTGGTGTAAGGTGCTGCTGGCTATTCCTTGATAAAAATGTGCTGCCTCAATGCAAAATAAGTCCCCTATTTGCGCATACCCTTATTTCCACCTGGGCCTGGGGAAACACACAGACCTGAGACCCAGCAGTTAGGTGTGTGTCTATTCTAGTCATTCTGTTTAGACACCAAATTGTTTCTTTATATTCTCCCTTCTCCACCATGAGATTTTTTTTTTTTTTTTTTTACGACATTCACTAAAGGTAAATGGTAAACTCAGCAGCTGTTGAAGAGTTCATTTTTTCCTCCAGTCAGTTTCACGGAATGACCTAGCATTTTTGGAGACACCATAGCTATGTCAGCAATCTTTTAGACCTTTCTATTGTATATTCAACAAATATCTATTGAAAACTTATTTCATGATATTGCCTTAAACTATTTTAGGTTTTGGTTATTGTTAATTTTTTCTTTATTTCTAATACAGATTGAAGTTTTGCTGTTAGTGTTCACTTTCTTGACAGTCTCCATCTTACCTACTCATCGTTCATTTCCTCCCATTTATTGGCTTATCACTTTTGCCAATTTTCAGTGAGTGTTTTGCTCCTCCGTATGTTCTTACTGAGGACGAGAGATGGTTTTCCTTCTGGTTATTATATTAAATCATTTTCAAACTTTGGTTCCTCCTGTGTATCTTTAGAGTTAGGGTCCCTTTTCTTTGTCTGGCATTTTTATAGGCCTGATGTTAGTAATTTCTCCCTCTCTTTTCTTTATTTTTTAAAGAAGGAGAGATGACATTTTCTAAAGACAGAGTTTGTGGTTTGTCTTGGATCTCATTCTTCAAATGGGCAACCGAATAGCACATTAACATGCATTGCTTCTAGACCCATTCTCAGGCTCTGGCTGAGAAATCTTAACTGCTTCTGTTAGGTTGACATTTCATCATACCTCACTCCTGCCTCCTGGCCCTAACCCTGATGAAAATCCTAAAGGGCTATAATCCTGGGACTGCTTCTGGGAAGTGTGTACTGATTTACTTTGGAGGCTTGCACCTTCCATGCATTTCCTGGGAGTTTCCATCTATAACTGGGTATAAAAAAGAGAGTTATGGGCCAGGATAAAAAGTGGATAGAGGATGGCACCAAGCCTTGCCTACATAGAGCATTGCCTACATAGGGAGATGGGCTGGGTTATCTAGTCAGTAAATATCTTGCATTTCTGAGCCAGGAATCCGATACTGAGAAGGGACAGGGACGTCTTACCTATCTTCATCTACCTTCGGGGTCGGAGGAGGGGGAGCCAGCTCTATTTCCAGTGGTTATAGCATAGGAAACAGGGATTGTGTTTTTAATGCCATTTTGCCAGTCTTGCAGTTAATGGAAATTGATCCTAGATTCTGAGAATAGGTTATTTAGTTCCAGTTTTGGTAATGGCATGTTTGCATTTTTTTCCTGTGTCTTCATAGGTATTTTGTTGAATTGCTGGGAGAGATCAAATCGGGGCCTCTAAGCCAGATGATATTTTAAACTTGACTTTCTCCCACTCTTCATTTCTTAAAAGTAAAAAGCCCTTTAGTCCAAAATATGCTTATGTTGATATCCTTGTAGATAACGCATCATGTACCTGACAGGAAAGAAAGGTCTATTCAGCTGGGACTAGTTCTTTAAGGCAGAGAGACTTCTAATTGAGGACTAGGTTTCCTGTAACAAAGTTCCTCATTGTCTGGGGAGACTGCATGGACAGAAAGACTACATTGATGAAACCATCTGATCTTTTAACCCATTCACCTATGTGGAGAGATTCTGTAAATTATAATGATCTAATAGCAGAGCTTAGAAACACCTGAATGAAAAAGGCACACAACCCTGAGAGCAGATTGTGTTCTCCCTGCTCAGGGGTCAGTTACTGTGGGATGTGGACCAATTTCCCCATCTCTCCTGAGATCGGCACTGCAGCTCATTTCAAGTGTGTGTGTTCAGCGCTCTATGACTTCATCACCAGGGGACACTTCCCACATGTGGGATGGGAGGAGGAGTACCTTCCTCCAGTCACAGGGATGTTGACAGAACTGAGTCTTCGCTGCATGGAAACAGCGTGTGGACAAATATTTGGCACAGGAACGGGGCTTGGGCTCCAACATTTGAGCTGCCGAAGCCCAGCAAAGTCCTGCAGCCAAAACCGCAGAGTCCTAACAGCTTGCTTTACAAAACCCGAATTTAACAAGTGTCAGTCTAGGCTCCATTTGATGGACTGCCCTGCACACTGGTGGTTTCACGTAAGGGCCTCAGGACAAGTTCGGTTGGGTGGGATAAAAAGATATGTGTGAGTGTGTTTTCTCTTGTCGTCCCAATTCTCTGTCACCAAAACTCTGGTCCTCTGTAGTTTAGTAGAAGAGCATGGCTGAGAGGCAGGATCAAATAAAAAGTATAAAATATCTTTAAAAGGTTTTTGTGTGCTGAGGCCACAGACTGATTTTTAAATGCATTAAAGTAATTAGGTGTTGGGGTTGTGCTAATGAGAAGTTGGTGGTCATCTGTCTGCTCACTGGTACTTCATCATCTACACAACTCTCAGTAGAGAATTACATACGAGAGGATGCTAATTAGAGCTTGTCAGGGTTGGCATTGAGATTGTGCGGCCAATAACTGAAAAAACGTTCTCACAGAAATTGTTTGTAGGAGCAAGAATGTGTGTGCTTCTTTCTGCATGTGTGAGTGTTCTAAAACTACAACATGCTCTTAGTTATTCAGAATCTGGCTGTCACTTTTGTGAGCTTCCTAAGAGTCTTTCACTTTCCTATCTTTTTGTGTCTTATAACCATCTTACTTCTCTCTTTCACATTAAGAATGAATAAGAGAAAAACCACAATCAAATCAGATTCTTGAGTCTAATTTAGTAATGACCGTCTCACCAAGAACGTAGTTCTCAAATGGCATTTAGCCTTCCACCATCTCCCTGGAGGTCGAGCCTGTGCTGACAGGATGGAAAAGAATAAGTCAGGAATCCTTTCTTATCTGCATCATCCCTCACTTGTATCGACCAGGTTACTTCAGGTTGGTTTTGGAATTTTCCTTGATGTCATTTAAGTTGGTGGCACTTAGAGTCTTGGTTGTTCTCAAAATCTTAAGGCTACGTTTGATCCATTACCAAAAGTCAGGGTTTTCTGTGGTAAAACAAACAAACAAACAAACAAAACACCCTCAAAATCTAAATCGCTTAACACAATAAACACGTGGTTCTCACTCACAGTTCTACAAGTCAGCTCTAGCTCTGCAGGTTTGATTGGCTCAGCTGAAATTGCCTGCAGGCTAAAGGTTGGGTTTATGTCTGCTCCATCTATCTTCTCATTCTGTGACCCAGGCTGAAGGGGCAGCCACCATCTGCAGCATGTTGTCCTAACTGAGAGCAGAAGATTATCAGGAGTGTGAGAAAACACCATTCCTTGTTGTTTCTGCTCTGACCTGGCTCCCTGATACTTCCATTCATAGTCCATTGGTCAAAGCAATTAATTCACAAGGCCATGGCCAAGGTCAGTGGTATGGAGATATATGCTCTGCCTACTAGAAACTGTGGGCAAGTCACATGAAAACAACTATTATCCTCTTACAGGGAGAAAACGAAAAGTTAAAAACAATAATCCTGTCCTACCACAGCAACCATATAATGGCCTAAAAAAAAAAAGATTCACCGTAATCATACCTAGTTTTACTAGTTGTCCTCACTTTGTGGGTAATATGGTAACAGTAGAGTCCCTATCTCAATCATGGACTCCTTTAACTTAATTTTCCTAGAGAAAACTAGAAAGAGTTCTACTACTTCACACCCCCAATCTCTCCATCAGATCATGTGTGCACATTGGAGGACATATTAATTAGATGACAGAAGATTTATTGTCTCCCTTCTCATTAGAGTGTATGGTGGAAAAAGCTCAGGATCTGTTTCCATACAGACATGAGTCTCAATCTAACTCAGGAACTAAATAGCTGAGAGTAATCTTGGGCAATTTATTAAGCTTCCTCCGTCTCTTTTTCTCTAGTGTGGGGGACACGGTACCTTCTTCTCTAAATTGCTCTGTAGATTAAATGAGATGACATGTAAATTATGTACTATGTTTCTCATAAAGATTCATTTCCTTTCCCTTCTCTTAAATCTCGTCCATCATCCAAGGTAAATTTCAAATCCCAATGCCTTCCCTAAACTACCTTTAACTTCCTCTTGAACTAAATATACTCCTTTTCCTTTGAATTTCTATATTTCTTAGGAGAGAGATCCATAAACTGCTCTTGAATTCATGAATGAATTTCAGGAAATTCATGGGCCATCTCCCTTCCCTTTGGAATCAATGTGAAATTTTGTGTGTATGAACCATGCATATTTATGGGGAGGGGAAAGACTACAGAGCCTTCGCCTGAACTTTACAGTCCTGCTGGACACAGAAGTTCTGAACCATTGATGCTAGATGAACTGGGTAACTGGACCCTCATGATATACCACCTTATATGCTGGGTATAGCTTCATGCTATTAGCTCTCTTTCCCCATCTTAATTATGCACTTCATGAGGTGAATAGACATATCTTCCATGGCTTATGTATCTTCTATAACTTGTGGCACAGGTTGAACACTTGGTGAGAATTCAAGAAATATTTGTTGATTAATTACCCAGGTAAGGGTTTAAAGAATACCACCACAACCAGAAAGTTCGAGCATGTAGAGAAAAGTTCAAGCATGTAGAGAAAAAAAATCATTAAAAACAAAAACTATTTTTGAATAGTTTTATGAATCCGAAAGTTCGAGCATGTAGAGAAAAGTTCAAGCATGTAGAGAAAAAAAATCATTAAAAACAAAAACAAATTGTCTACGGCCATGCCACCTTGAACAAGCCCGATCCCGTCTGATCTCGGAAGCTAAGCAGGGTCGGACCTGGTTAGTACTTGGATGGGAGACCACCTAGGAAGACCAAGTGCTGTAGGCGTGAAAAATAAAAAATAAAAGATTGTAAGCTGACAAGGTCCTTGCAATCTGTGAGGCCAACCAAGGGTTGCCTCGCCTGAAAACAAACAAACAAAAAAACATTAAAAACTGGTGGTAGCAGAGTTAGTCTGTGTATCCATTCTGTCATGTGAAACATTGCATCAGATGTGATTAAAACTCATCTCCTAACTTCATTTCCCAAAACAGGGTTCCCCAACCCCTGGGCCATGGACTGGTACCAGTCTGTAGCCTGTTAGGTTGTGGTCTTCACAGCAGAAAATAAGCAGCAGGGGAGCAAGCCAAGCTTCATCTGTATTTGCAGTTACTCTCCAGCTCTAGCATCACTGCCTCAGCTCCACCTTAGATCATCAGGCATTAGATTCTCATTAGAAGCAATGATCCCTGGTGCCAAAAAGGTTGGGGACCACTGTCCTAAAAGAAATGTGGACTATTTCAGTGATCATGAGCTCAGCTACAGGTTAGAGCTGAGGAGAGGGGTCTGTAGGTGAAGTGATACTTTGACAGTTTGTTGGACTGTAACACAGTCCTGTCAGAGAACTCTTAGCTCTCTCTGCAAAAGGGACTCTCCTAATCTGTGGGTTAGTATTTGAGTCAAATTTAGTCTGAAAAGAAAGGAAGAAGAAATAAAGATAAATAAACTTGTTTATGGTTTTCCTTCTTTGCCTAAGAAGCAAAACAAGTAACAGGGTTGAGATCATTAACTAGAAACATAAACATCACCCAATATATTTTAGAAAGTGAATTTCTAAATGTTTTAGAACCTTTAGCTCATTGGAAGTACCAGATAAATTTGAAGGAGAAAGACTGGTCAAAAACTCTTTGTGAGAGACAAGAATGTTGTCAAAAGTCAAAGAGCTCTTGCTGGTCCTCTTTTTTTCTTACATTATGACTCCCAAGATTCAAGTCTTTGACTCTCCAAGATTTGAAAATGGCTTTAAGAGACATCATTGTCAAGTGCAGCATGGCCATAGCATTCACAAAACACATTCTCTGTATAAAAATTCTCAAGCATACCTTTTCACAAGTCAATCCTCTAACACTTTAGAGGGCCAGATTCTGTATGCCTAGCAACAATTCTATTTTTTGTGTTTTATCCTTCTTCTCAACTTCCTTGCTAGACTTTAGGGAATTAGCAAGCCTTACCACCAATTGGACTGCAGAGCTTTTTGGCCCACAATAAGGCTTGCTATCATCAGGTATGTAAAATCTTGCCCAGTGTAGTCAGAAGTTAAAACTAAACCATCATAAACCTGTGGGACTTATGACCCTGAAAACCCTAGGGGAGATTTTTGGACCAGACCTCGATGGAACTTTGCCCAAAACCCCAAATGGGAAATATATATGAACTGATTCTGTGCAGTGTGAAGGCTGGGGCAGCAGCAGAACACTTTTATAGACTGATACAATGATAGATTAGTACACATTTAATCTTAGGTTAGGTGTTTAGAAGAGTCAGTCATTCTTAGCCCCTCCTCCCTCCCTGTTAGTAGTCCAGAGTATGGGTTTAATGGTAATGGGCATTTTTCTTTGTGACACAATTATTCTTTATTTAAGCCAATTAGAAAGTCATCCCATAAAGGAAGAGACATGCCAAGGGAATACCCGTGTGTGTGATGGCTGAGATTTGCTATGAGGTTGCAGACTTCTGGTTTAATTGGGCTTGGAGTAAAAAAAAAAAAAAAAAAGAGATCGTGTAGTTTAATAGTTCTATTTAGTGACAAAAAATAAATAAGATATCACAATTGAAAGTATACAGATATCACTGACTTTAGGAAAATCTGCTTACGTATGAATTTATAGAACTGATGAATTAGGGGTTATTATTTACATTACAAAATTTCTTTGCTTTTTGCTAGGGTTTTCATAAGAGGTAAGTTTTCTAGTTCTAGTTAATATTTGATTTGCAAACACCCAGTGGGTATATTGCTTTTCAGGAGTCAACTTTTTGTGAAAAGCAAGATGTTTAGCAAAAGTATTAGAGCAAAAAGATGCCATGCTGGAAAATACTTAGGATGTAAACACAAAGTTCTTGGCCACAGTTTAAGCAGGAGATAGGCTGTCTTGAGAAAACCTGAAGAAACAGACCATGTGGCTGAGTCTGTCCATCTGATGCCTGATGTGTGCTCATAATGAGGTATTTTGATCATGGAAATGATCTTCCTGCAACCCTACACAGAACATCCAGATGGCATAAAAGCTGAAGGGTTTAGCTGTCTTTAGATTTCCAAGCAAAAAAAGGAAAAAGAAATTAAAATCCCCGAAGGAGTCTCAGAAACTGCCTTTAGCTAAAGAATTTGCCTCTAATAATGGAAAGTTCCTGGCGGTTTGATAAGTCTGAGACATCCAACATACCTTGACTTCTAGATATTTTTGGTTATCTGACTTGTCACAGGCTCTAAATATCAGCAATTGTAGTTGAAGATTTCTGTATTCTATTCCCATGTTAATGGAAAATGAGAAATAAATATATTTACATATACAGTGGTTCTGCCAGGAGAACTAGAAGCAATGAACATTTCTCCCTGAAGTGTTGGGAAATTGCCCAGGGATCTCTCTAATAGAAGAAGGTTGGCTGCCTCAAGGCCAGCAGTCTACCTGTTTTTCTCTTCTGGGTCTTTCCTTCTCATCTCTGAGAAATGCTCTGGAAGGCATTAAGGAGACTGGGGGAGTGGGTGGGGTAAGGAATGGATTTGGAACTGTGCTGTTGTTAGAGTGACAATGAGACTTCAGGGTGCTTTGTTCAGTTCAGAGTGTAGACCCAGATTTCAGTGGCTCCTGGCTCTGTCCACGATCCCCAGCTGTTCTCAGGCTACTCCACCCTTTAAGATTTGAACCCCATAAAATATACAGTGGTATATCTGATATTTTTTCTAACATATCTAGAGTTTCTTGGTGGTGATGATTACAAATGGTGATGGTGGTGGTTGTGATGAGTAGTGGGTTGTGGGGGAGAGCGGGGGGCGGGGCGGTATGGTGACTGTGGTAGTGAGACTTTCTGTTAGTAAGTTCTGACTCGGAAATTCTTACATGCTGTGAATTTTGTGGGCCATTCTGGATTTTTCCTCCTGTCCCTTTCTAGCACCATATCATCCCATTGCGCACATTACAGCTAGCTAGCGCATTCTTTTTTTTTAAGTGCACTGACTCAAGACTGTGTATGGCCATCTTCACTAATGGTTTGGGACTAAGAATGCACAATATAAAAATTTAAATGGAAACTCGTTTAAGTATTGTGGCAATTCCTGAAACTGGGAATTTTGCCCCACCATGTTGCTGTCTGTCTCCAACTCGTTCATTTTTCTTCCCACTCTGCTCCAACTCATTTATCCCTTATCTCTTTCCCCTCAAATTTCTATTTATTTTCATACAGAGATCAGCTTAGCTCATTCTGTCTCAATTCATACCCATTTTCTTTGTTTTTAACTGCATTCCCAAATAAACCCATTAGGTCTAAACAAAGGTGGTTCTTTCCCTCAAAGGAATTCTATTAGCAAGAATTAAATATGTTCAATGAATTCTCACTTCACATCAGTGCTTCAGTGCACACCTGTCACTCAATAAAAGCACCTTTCGAGCACTGTAAACTCTTATTCACTCCCTCCGTGGGCATGTAAGAGACCTTTTTCATTGAACCATACCAGTCGTGGAGGTGAAATTATGGAGACCCTGGGATTTCTCCTCTGTAAACTCACCCCCCTTCTGTGCTAAAGAAGAATATATATATAGGAAGAATACTTGGGAAGAGTACATAGACCTTTCCTTTCAACTCTTTTCCTAAAATCTTCTTGCGGTTCCAAGAGACTCCTACTCTGCTGCCCATATTCTAGTTCTCTGTTCTTTTTGTGTTGGCTTCCAAATCTGGGGGCCTAGTACTCTGCTGAGAACTGCCACTGTTCTCATCCCAGCTGCGATTGATGGTTCTCTGCAGTGGGCCATCCCCAGCAATGACACTACAAGCCATCCTCAGTGATGACACCTCTATTAGAACATCTCAAGCTAGCTGTAGTGCAAACACCTCGCTCTCACAAAGGGTAGGCTTTAAATAGCTGTTTGTAGATCTGTTTGTTTCTAAGTATTTCATGATTAAGGATTTGAACTTTAAAACCAGGCACATATTTTCTTTTGTGCTGACATGTGTTCTATTGGGCATCTTTTTAAAAAAGTTAACCAATTTTATTCATATTGAAATTCTATTGCAGCATGACCACCCTCCATTTATACCCCATCTCACCTTACCCCATGACCTCTGCAAGTGATGTCAGGAATACCTTAGCAGCTACAGTATTCACACTGACAGCCTTTTCAACACTTACTCTGATGTTGTGCAGACTTGAATGGGCCTGGAAATAATGCAACCGTAAGAAACATTGAGACAAAAAGGTTTCTGCAGCAAGCTTTCACAGTTAAGTTCTCTGACACCCTCCTGGCCTTTTCCTGAATTAATATTAGGCTAATAGGCTTTCGATATTAAGGCTAAGTATTTCATTGCATCGATCACTTTTTCTGGTCTTTTGTGGATTACTGTCCTTTGCTTAGACCCAGAGGTTTTACAATTTGCATAATTTGCTCTTTGCCTTTTAAAACTGTTCGTACTGATGAATGACTCATCCTACAAATCTGTGGACACCTGTCATCTTGCGGCTTTCATTTTTTTAAACTTTAGAATTTTTTTCCATTGTCATCATAACCTTTTATTAATAGCACTTTCAAAATTCTCAATGCCCTTGTACTCATCAAGAATTAAACACATATCAGAAATAACAGAAATAGAAACAATCACGGTGTGAACCAACAAACCAAGATGGTTGAGCCTACAATGACCAACATGACCAATGACAGCATCTGCGGTGGCATGCAGAGTTCATAGCCTTTTGCTTTGGAGCATTACTTCTTTTTTATGACTTTGAAAGTATATAAGTTGGAAATTTGTAAGTTGATGATGTCTCTTTTGTTTTGGAGGAGTTCATTCTTGGCATCCCAGAGGCTGGGTCATAGTGCAGTGTCAGCCTGAGATACATAATTTCCATTCCCAAATGAATCTGTATTCCGAGATGTGCTTAATAACCCTGTGCCTCAGTGCAGCTAGTCCGTTTCTCAAGGACCTCCCTCTCAGGGGCTGGCAAAGATTTACTCTGCCTTTCTTTGTACAGGGCCTTCATCCCTGTGGGCAAGAACCTTTCCTGCTTTTTGTTCAAGAGTGGAGAGTGGAGAGAGGGGGCGACATGAGCATTATCAATATTTCTGCTGAAGTTCCTGTTCTGCTCCTATTCTTCCAGGAGGCCTAGATGCTTCATGCACACAACTTTTATGGTGGCTAAACTCCTTATTCCAGAGTTCCTAAGAAAAATGTACAGATTAAGTCCTTCATCATGGACCTTGCTAAAGAGATATGAATTAATCATCAGGACTTGAAAACAAAGTTTCCTCTTTATTCCTCTCTACACCAGCCAGACCCCAAAGTTGAAATGTATTCTGAAGAGTTGGTGAAAACTTGGCTGTTCCACTACCTCTCTATCCCAGGGTAATCACAGAGAGAGTGGGAATAGAGAGCTAGATGTGGTACCCAAGCCAAACCTTGGCTTGGACTGCTTGATATGCTCAAGTACCCCAAAAGAGCTGTGCTCCACTAACTTTATAGGATTTTGCTCTATAACTTAACCCAAAAGATGCCAAGACTTTATAATAAATGGTTACCCTGGAAACTCAGGGAAACCCAGGATAAACCCAAAGTATGAAATCATTATTTAGAATGTCCCTGGCCTACTCTAATTTTTGGTTCACGCTTTTTGGACAGGCTCTCTGCTGCTGAGGAGGCCTGAAACTGCACACTGCTTCATAAACAGGTGGGAATTCAGACTGCTTCAGAGGGGACCCAAATGAATGGGCAACGGGGCTCTGCTCTGAACATCACCAAAAAGTCTCACTTAGCTTGAATTTTATACCAAATGAAATGTAAACCTCTGCCTGTCTCTCCTGTGTACTCTAAGGCTGATACCTACTAACAAACCATCTTCGTTCCTCAGTTTTAAAGGTGTCACACGCTCATTTGTTAGTCCCATTTTGTTCTAGGAATTATTACATAGTATCACCTTATATTAAAAGCAAAAGAAAGAATAAGCTGTTTGTTTCATGACTGTGATTAGTGTTTCCATGATGTATTTTTCCCCATCCTTTTACATTAAGACTCCACCTTGTCTGATCAGAAACAGAACCCTTCCCAGCCCTGCGTGAACTGCGTGAACCACTCAGCCCACCACTCCTGTGGCACTGCTTGCCTAGACTCCTGCATTTTTATCCTTTTCATATGGATCTTAGTATCCGGCTAAAACTCAAGGGGACTCTGAAGCTATTAGGCCTAGGTTCCTGCTCCCAGAACTTTGCCCTGCAACTTCTAGTTACCTTTGTCTCCCAGAAGTATGATGCCTGTCTCCTTAATTTAGCAAGTCTTCCATGCTCTGCTTGGGACCCTGCCCTCCTCTTTGGTCTGCAATATGCCTTCAGTCAGAAAGCAAGCATGATTTAGGAATCACCTCTTTTGTTTCCTTTCTCTCAGGGATCAGAATCCTTCTACGCATTGTCAGTGACTGAAAACAGTTGTTTCATTCCTCAACACTAGTTCTCTATTTGGAATAGGTAAATCTTTGCTACTTCTTCAAGGCTAGAAGTAGTCCTTCTCAAATAAGTCTTTTTACGGTTAGTATTTTTGAATCAGGATCTAAAGAACTTATACGTATAACATTTGGAGGTTTTTCTCTACAAATTTCTTTTGTTCTATAATTTATCCCCTCTTCTTTTTTTTTTTAATCCCATGCCATTGATTTCTTTGATAAATTTGATAGTGTACTTAAAATTCTGGATTTGCCTGATTTCTTCCTTGTGCTGTCATTTATCTTGTCCCTTTGTTTCTGGAGAACTATAGTTGGATATTAGAAATTCAGTGATACAGGTGAACTCCTTTAGTAATAATATTTAATAAAAGATAAATAGCAATAATATTTCATAAATAGCAATGATATTTCATAGGATCTGTGTATACTCCTAATGCATTACATCATGAGACAAATAATGTCTGTCTTCTCAACTTTTAGTAATGCTAAGATTAATCATTGAGTTCAGGTATGACCACTCCAATCCCCATTATGAATTTCACCAATCCAGAATCTCCCTTTTAACTAATAGTTTGGCATTTATTCATTATATTTGACATTATTTCATTAGGATTGTAAATTATAATGTTTTAATTAGCTAGAACTCTATACTAGGTGCTTCTCAACAAAATTTCTAAACTGTTATTCCGCCATTTTAAAGAGCATCAAGTTGGAATTTGAGAGTGAGGTTTATAGAAAATGACATATATAGTGTTACGTAAACCAAACCATTATTTGAGTTTTAATGACATCTTAGTAATCAGAAAGGACCGGAGCAGGCATATTCAAAAGAAATAGTTTTTTTTTTCCATTTCTTCTTGCTGTCACCAGTGATAATTCTAGTAATTCTAAGGATGACTCTAGAATTTTAGAGTCATCTAAGGATGACTCTAGAGGTTTCATGTTTTAAAAACCATTTAAATGTTGATAAAATAATGGTTCCTTCAACTGGAAGGGACCTCATAGATCACCTGTTTATTCCTCTCATTTTTACTGGTGGGAAAGTGAAACTCAGCGATGTTAAATGAAATAGAATAAAATAATGGCAAAAGCAAAGGCTCTGAGATCATTACATTTGTTTCTTGACTTCAGAATTAACTACCTGTGTGACCTTAGTTAAGTTATTTAAATTCTTAAGTCTTTAGCTTCCTCATTTAGGTTAAATGAAGACTAAATAGAATAAGGCATGAAAAACATCTAATACAGTCTCAAAATACCATCTTAGACAACAAAGTTATTACAGTTGATCCTTAATGCAGGGGTTGGGGTGCTGACCCCCACCCCAGACAAAATCCACATATAATTTTGACTCTCCCTGAATTCAGCTAATAGCCTGCTATTGACTGGAAGCCTTATCAATAATTTATACAGTTGATTAATGCATATTCTGTATGTTCTATGTATTATATATTATGGTCTTACAATAAAGTAAGCTAAAGAAAAGAAAATGTTATTAAGAAAATCATAAGGAAGAAAAAATACATTTACAGTATTTCTTGAAAAAAATTCACATATAAGTAGACCTGTGCAGTTTAAATCTGTGTTGTTCAAGGGTCAACTATATTTAAAATATATTTAACAGACATTTATTGAGTGTTTGTGCTGTTCCAGTCACTATACTACATACTAGAGATACAATTTTGGGGGGAGGCAGAATAATAGCCTCCCAAAGATGTCCACGAAACCTGCGAATGTTGTTAACCTTACAAGGCAAAAGAGACTTCGCAGTTGTGATTAGGTTCAGGACTTTCAGATGAGGTGAGTCTCCTGGATTATCCAGGTTGGCCCAATGTAAACACAGGTATCCTAACAGGTAGGAGAGCCAGAGTAAGAGGAGGAAATGTGATTATAGAAGCAGAGATTGGAGTGATGTGGTCATGAGCAAAGGAATGTGGACAGCTTATAGAAGCTGGAAAAGGCAAGAAAGATTCTCTCCGAGAGCCTCCGGGAGGAACACAGCTTTGCTGACACCATGATTTTAGCCCTGTAAGACCCATTTCTGACCTCCAGAATTGTAAGGTAATATATTTATGTTTCTTTAAGCCATTAAGTTTGTGATAATTTGGTACACTAACAATAGAAAACTAATGTAACTTAAAAGAAGACACAGTCCCTATCTTTAAGGCCACTATTATTACTGCTCAATTAATCTTAATTCAGTGCTCTTTGTGCTACATTAATATTTCCCAATTGGTATTTCACCATCATGACTTTTGACTATAACCTCATATCACCTGACACACACCTATAATTTTTGGGGTGAGCATAAAGTGAATACCAGGTTGCTACTGGCTTCAATCTCTCCCTAAGCAAATCAGTTTGTAAAAATCACAACTTTGATATACTAATTATATTATTTTTGAATATGCATTAAGATACACCCATATCCACTAAAATTATTCTTCGACCTCCTCCACCTCCAACCCCTGCCCTGCAAATTACTTTACAAATGATCACTGATGCCCATCAGTATTTTGGGACACCTAGCCATACTCCATCCAGCATTTTAGCAGGATTTTCATACCTTGGAGATTTTATGTTGGGGACTGTGGCTTTTGCTTCAATAAGGCGTGGGTTCACCAGCATAACTACTAACCAGCATAGCTGCAGTGGTGGAAAGATGCCGGGAACTTGGTTCCTTGCTGATCTATGATGTTATTAGGCATCGGTCTTTAATAAACTCTCCTGAGAGTTTGTAGATGTGTGTAATTTGGAAAAGGAGCATAGTGCCATGAACTGTTTTGAACACTCCCTCACATGGGTAGCCCTGCTTAGTCACCCCTTGCTAATTCTTTTCTTGAATGAAGAACATAAAAAAAAAAAATTTTTTTTTTTTTTTAAGAGATCTTATGTCAGCATTCAGATTCCTGGAATTTGGTGTTGATTTAGGTAAACCTGCCCAATTCTTGCATGTCCTAAATAAAACAAGCTAGAGACTGGGAAAAACATAGCCCCGTTGAACACATGGCGTAAATGCTCTCCAAGTTTCCTGCAGTTATAGGAGTGAGTCGAACCGCATGCAGGAGGCTGCAGAGTGCAGCTTCAGCAATTACACAGCTGATCAGACCAGGACTGACTGAATTTGGCATGGTTTTGAGGGCTGCGGTTTTATTATTTTTTTCCTCTCCCCTCGGAGTAAAATATTCTTGGACAGTCTCTTAATCGCATATGCCACACTTATTTTTGCACCTCAGAAACACAAGCTTCTCTTCTCCCTCAGGCCTCTCTTCTCCCTTAGACCATAGCGAGGAAGGCACCATGTGTCTCCTTCCTGTCCCTCTTGATATGGGTTAGCAGAAAGAAGACAAGAGCTATATAATCCGGATTACATCCCTAGCTTGGCCACATACCCACTATGTCAATTTAAGCAAGATCCCAGACCTTTGTCTCTTTTTGCTTATCTATAAAATGGTAGTGACGATATCTTAATATGTTAGTCGTTCAAATAAAATTATACTATGAACGAAGGACAAATTTATGTGGAAGCTATTTGTAAACTGTAAAGTGCTTCTCTTTGCTCCATTTTTGCCTTGAAACACATTGTCCCCTAGCAGCGCTTTAGACAAATATCCTAATGAGTCATTCCTTTACTCTCACAAATGTAGAGAAGAGTGGAGAAATGTCACCAGATCCTGTTGTTCCCATGTTAAACCGGTCAGTAGTTTTAAGTAGTTTCATATTTTCACTTTGAATCATTGTCATCTGGCCACAGCTTACCTATATAACTTTATTTGCCTCTGGCTTATATCTTTTTAGTCACACTGGCTTCTGATATTTCTCTGAACATACTAGGTTCATTTCCATTTCATAGCCTTTACAGTTTATGCTTGCTTTGACTGGAACTCTCTTCTTCCTGAATAGATGGCTGCTTGCTTCTGCACAGGACTGAGCATAAATCTCACCCTGTCAAAGCCCTTTTCCCAACTGCTTTATCTAAAGGGATCTCACTTCACAGCTCCTTATCACAGTAGCTTTTATACTTCCTTCATATCACTGACCAGAAACTGTAATTAATCTGCATGTGAATTTGATGGCCAGTTTAATGTCTGTCGTCAGTAAAATAGAAGCTCCATGAGGGCAGGAATTATTTCCTCTTCAGACCTCAAGAGTAAAGCTGAACGAAATAGGCGTTCATTCTGGCAAAAACTACGTTGGTGCTTTGTTTAGGGTCATAAGGTTGTGGCGGGCTTCTGTTCAGGAGGATGTGGTCCTCTAGGAAATAGAGCTATATTTTATTCTTTCTCAGAACCCTTAGCATCTAGCACAGAGCTTGGCACATGATTAGGCCTTAGTATTTTTTGGTTTGGGCAGTGTAGACCCTGCCTCTGTTTTCTGAAACGGACTGCCAGGTGAACATGTGGCTGTTCCCGTAATCCAAGAGAGCTGGCATCTCATGTTGACTTCTCTACCTACGTCAGCAACTCAACCTTTGATAACGACTGACATTTCTGGAAATACCTTCCTCTTGCCCTCACCCACTGGCTTGAATGGAATCCCTCTGAGTCTGTTGACAGACAGTAGGAGCTTTTCAACTTC
Source organism: Pteropus medius (assembly GCF_902729225.1). Lineage (NCBI taxonomy): Eukaryota > Metazoa > Chordata > Mammalia > Chiroptera > Pteropodidae > Pteropus > Pteropus medius. Next base: position 2,643,585 of record NW_024340692.1, on the reverse strand, counting down.
TATACTACTTGCTGAAGGGAACACTTATGAGAACTTGTTAAAAATAATTGATGATAACACTCATAATAATATGAATTAAGTAATTGTTAAGACTCATAATAATATGAATTAGTATAACATGCACCAGGCACTATTCCAAGAGTCTTGCATATTACTATTTGCATATTAACTTATTTAATCCTTATAATAACCTCATGAGGCAGGTTGTAGTTGTATCCTCCATTCTATAGTTGAGGAAATTAAGGTATTGAGGGGCTGAGGAATATATCAGTGACAGAGCTGGGACATGAGCCCCGTCAGTCTGGCTCAAGGGACTCTGTGCTTAGCTGTTCAGCTGTAAACATTGCAATTTCTAAAGATAGACCTGAGCCTATCATTAGACTTCCCTAGGACAGATGGCAGATTTAGCCTCTAATTAATTGGTTGATCTTTTTTATATAAGTAACACATAAAATAAATTCCTCTGTACAGCAATTAATACATTCAAATAAAGTAAAAGTCCTCCTTTGATCTCCTTTTATAATGCTAAACTGCTTCTCCTTATCCAAGGACACAAATTTGTTTATATCCCTTCCATTCATTGATGACTCTGCCTAATGTGAGCCAACCTCCTCAAATAAAATGACAAATATAATCTCTCCATACCTGGGGGTAGCAACCCACAATTCCTTCCAGCTAATGCATACAGAGGTTATGTCACAGGGCCAAAGCTCTCGGAATTCACAATTTCCTTATAATATTTGTTTCCGAGTTCAAATTAACTATTCAATAAATGATTAGCTAAATGATCAATTTAACCACCACACATAGAAAGAAAAGATTAAAGTAAATACGTTAAGTATATAGTCAATCTTTGTATATGTGAGCAGCAGACAGAAGTACTGGTGGAGGTTATAGATCCTATTTCTGTAACTGGTCATAAGTTCTGGCTGGTAATTTGAGTTTAAAGGAAATTATACAGTAAACATTCTGGAAGACATCCCTTAGAAACTTTTGGGGAATGAAAATATTAAGAGGTCGGGGGCTTATTCATAGGAGTTGACTATTTTCTTTCAAAGTACTTTCATGTCTTCCTTGAAATGAACTTGCTTTAGCTTAACCTCTCTTGGGAAGTACCGTAATTTGGATTCTAAAGCCATTCTTTTCTTTGGGTTAATAGTTTGAAGAATACTAATATTTTTACTGTTTTAGGACCAAATCAACAAAATCACAGTGACTGCTCTAGGGCATCTGTGGTTTATTCTGAGGCATCCACCCAGAAAGAAGGGAGAGCTGACCTGACATGGGAGGCTCTACCTCCCCTGACATGTGGGTAGACTAAGAACTTGAGCTTCATGTCTATGGGGCTAATAAATCAACAGTGAGAATAGGATGAACATTTAATAAAGACAAAACATACAAGTTTAGAGGACTTTCTTTTTAACTATAAATGAAAACCTGGGAGAATGACTCAAGCTGGTTGTAACATACAGCTGAATGGAATTGTTTTATTAATTACCTATAGATGCTTGAATATGACGTCATGTTTAATAAGGAAACAGATTATAAGATAAAACCTTGGAGTTAAAAACATTTATAATCCTGTAGTCTATGGAATCTGCAAATTAACCAAAATGATGAAGATAGCACTTGAATATAATTTTTAAACATTTACTTAGGTCATTTTCCATTCTGATCATGAACTGTTTATATACACAAAATAATATGGTATAACAACCAAAAAAAACAATAAAAATCCCAGAGTGTCCCCACAACACAGATGGTACCATATAACTCTGTAATGAAGGGTAATGTTGTAGGATAAGGTCTTGGTGGAATTATTCTTGTTTGTTTTCTCAAGAGGATGGAATGAATATGGAATGTATGTTACATTATTATAAGACCACATGTGCTGCAGTGACTTGGCACACGGCAGCTGGCTTACAGGTGCTCTGGCAAGTTGTACCGGGAAGGCTTCTTTTCCTTTTGTATTTCTAATATCATGTGCATGAAATGATTTTAATGTGCTTTTTGGTGCTGGGGTAGATATTGCAGGCATTCCCTTTGGGCTGAGGAGCTTGTCTTTGAATGAGGTTTCAGGAAATGGGTGACAGTCCTATTTTCCTTCTTAAAAGGATCCTTTGTTATGAGTCATACTAAGGATTGTTAGCTGGGGCAGCTCTTTTCCTTTCCATCAAAACTGAGCAAAGGAAACTTAAAGATAAAAATGGACAAAAACATTACTTTAGCAAAGACAACTTCAGCAATGCAGCTCTAGTAAAATCATTCAGGCCAAAGCAAGTAGGTCATAAAAGATTAGCAAAACTTTTATAAACAAAGAGGCAATTATACACAATCTTAATAGCCTTTAGTCTAGATGTGTCCCAATGTTTGTTTTTGAATCGGATGTACACAGCTTTTGCTGCTGGAATGCAGTCAGCCTGAAAGGAAGAGAATGGTCTTATAATAATACAACCCAATTTGAACTACTGGGAATGTCGGAGAAGGCATTTGCCTTAACTAGATGCCTCACTGCTCTGCCGGGAACATATCTGCTTGGAACGTGGCCATTTACAGGCTGCTCTTTTGACACATGAAGTAAAGAGAGGAGGGAGAAAAAAAATAGCCACCCATACAACTGTGCTGAAATAAAACTGTTCTTCGTTAGATTCTGACCATTCCCCATTGTGCATTCTCGTTCGATGATGTAAAGTCGTTCGGGTGTGGGAAGCCATACCATGAAGCAAAGGAAATAGTTTAAATCTTTGGAAATGGTTTTAAGGTTAAATAAATGCGGAAATGACTACAGTTAAAGTTGCCAGCCACTTCAGAGTAATTGTTACTGACAGATATTTGCTAATTGTCAGTGTTCCTCTGAAAAACATACACAACCAAGGTACACTGGTATGCTTGCTCCATAGGTTCACGATACGCTTTTTAAAGAGGCCGTGGTCAGTTCATTGATTTCCCTGAGACTCAACTCAGATTTAGGCAGCCTTCTGGGAAGCTTCAGTAAATGAGGTACATCTGACTGATCTGATAGTGTGACGGGATTTCTTGATGGATGATGATAAGCAGGTGAGATTTGGGGGGTTTTTGGTTAATATCTATTGCCACCTTCAATAAGCAAATAGACACATGTCTAAGCTGCTTTGATGGAAATGTTACACCATGTTCGTCAACTGTTAAGATAAAGACTGCAAAGAAATCATGGGATATTGGTTTTGATGACAAAATATGAATTTAAATCAAGGCAGAAAATGAAGCTCATTGGCTGAAAATGCTTGAAAGTCTGTATTATTCTCTAAGGCAGAAGTAGCCCACATGTTTATTTGGCATAAAAACAGTGGTTTGTATGTGTATCATCATGATCACCAACTATTGATAATGTAGATCTGGGAAAACCAGCCTTCTTGTTTTCTTGTTTTTCTTCTGTTTCTGCAATTTTCTGACACGTTGATCTCCAAAGAGTAAGGCAGGAAAGGCAAGGAAATTAATTTCAAGATAACTTTTAGTTATAGGTTAGATTCGTAGCCAGTCCTCTGTGTATATCATTATTATGACTTACGGCACATATCATATACTATTAAAACTATATGTTAATGTTTCTGTTAGCCTCACTAGTCTATTAGTTCCTTAATGGCACTGTATCATATTTAACTCTATTCCCAGTACCTAGAAGATTGCCTGTAAATAGAAGATTCATTAATAATTTTTGAATAACTGAATAATAAAAAAATCAGTATACTGGTTAAAATATGGCCAAATAATTATGTTAACCCATTACTATGTTTAAGTATGCTTAAAAAATACATACAGCTTCATTGAGATATAATTCACATATCATAAAATTTATTTTTTCAAAATGTGCAAATCAGTGGTTTTTAGTATATTCACAACGTTGCGCAACCAATATCACTCTTTAATTTGAGAATATTTTCATCATCTTAAAATAGGCATTAGCACTCATTTTTCATATCTTTCTCCGCCCAGGCCCTAGCAACTAATTTATTTTCTGTCCCCATAGATTTGTCTATTCTGGACATTTTATATAATTGGAATCATGCGATATGTGGTCCTTTGTGTCCAGTTTCTTTCAATTAGCATAATTTTCAAAGTTCATCTGTGTTGTACTGTGGATCAATGCTTCATGCCTTTTTATGGCTGAATAATATACCATTCTATGGCTGTACCACAGTGTGTACCCATTCATCAGTTTATGGACACTTCAGTTGTTTAACTTTGTGGTCATTATTTGTAAAGCTGCTATAAACATTTGTGTATAAGTTTCTGTGTAGACATATGTTTTCAGTTCCTGTGGGTATATACCTAGGAGTGGAATTACTGGGTCAAATGGTAATTCTATTTTCAACGTTTTGAGGAACTTCCAAACTGCTTTCTAAAGGAGCTGCACTATTTTACATTCCCACAATGTATGAAGGTTCAAATTTTTCCACATCCTTACTAACACTTATTATGTATCTTTTTGATTTTAGCCATACTAGTGTATGTGATGTGATCTCTCATTGTGGTTTTAGTTTGTATTTCCCTGTTGACATGACGTTGAGCCTCTTTTCATGTACTTACTGTCCATTTGTATATCTTTGGATAAATGTCTATTTAAATTATTTGCCCATTTTTAAATTTGGTTACTTGTCCTTTTATTGTTTAGAGTTCTTTATATATTCTAGATATGTTCCTTACCAGATATTACTTAAAAAATTTTCTCCCAATTTGTGGGTTTCTTTTTCACTTTCTTGATGGTGTACTTTGAAGCACAGAAGTTTTTAATGTTGAAGAAATCCAGTGTATATAGATTTTCCTTTGGTTGCTTATGCTTTAGTTGTCATAGCTAAGGAAAAGCTGTAAAAAGGAGATTAGCTCCCCATGGTAAAAACTGTTGCCTAATTCAAGGTTGCAAAGGTTTAAATCTATGTTTTCTTCTAAGAGTTGTTAAGTTTTATCTCTTAGACTTAGGTCTTTAATTCATTTTTAATTAATTTTTGTACTTGGTGTGAGGTAGGGGTCTAAATTCATTCTTATGCATGTGGTTATCCAATTGTCTAAGTATGCTTTTAACATATAATGAATATATATCAGCAGAAGTTGAGCAGTATTTGAGAACTATAATAAAAATCTCAATAATTCACACTACCCTATACTCAAAACTAATGATAATTTGGATGTTGACTTTTTGTGTTAGTAATAAAGAAATGTTTTACCAAGAAAAAATATTATTATGTTTATTTAAATAAGAATTTTTCACAGGGATTTAGTATAGTTAGGACATTCTGAAAATTCATTAACTGCATCCATTTACTTTAAAGAGTTATTTATAATATTTATATTAACTTATTTTAAAAAATGTTGACCACTTTTATTTAGTTGGGCTCTTTGAATTGCAAAGAAGAGAAATGTTCATCATTGGCCTTAATAAAAAAGTTTATTGGAATGAATCTGCAAAGCTATCAGAATCCAAGTCAGATGCCTATATCCTTGAGAGGGCTCTTTGTTACTTACTTTGAGTTTGAGAAAGAAGGGAAGTCTTTTGGTACAATAGGATATAAAAGCTGTGTAAAAAGGAGATTAGCTCCCCATGGTAGAATGTCCTATTTTTCCTTAGATAGCTTATCCTGAGACCAGGATAATACTTTCACTTTTAATGCCTTTACTTTTTTCTCCATCCTCAGGAATAAAAGCATTCCTATTCTAGCAGTGAAAATGGGACACAGAAGGTAAACAGGGCTTACAGCTTACAAAGTGTGTCTTTCATAGGACAGGTAAGTAATGAAAAAGACCATGGATTCTGGAGAAGTGCCAAGGAAGAAGCTCTGTACCTGTGGGACACTGAATGGCTGGAACTAAGGACCCAGATTATAGAAAGGATAGAGCACCAGACCTGACTTCTCCTCACTTTCCCAACTTTATATGGTGTCAGCTTTATTATGTGATGCTATAGTAAGAAATCACTGGTACACATTTGGGGATTTTGTGTGTGTCTGCCTGACTTGATTTTTAAACGTATACAGAGACATGGTAGGGGGCCAGTACGGTGGGTGGTGCTGCACCTTCCCTGTCTGATCAGTTTGGATGCTTAACCTACATCAATGGGGTACGCCAAAAAGGTCATCATCCAACCAATTAGTCAGGCTTTTCCCCTCTAACTGTTCTTCCTGCCCTCCATATCCCCTGTCTCTGAGTTCAGGGGCACTCTGCCTGGATCACATCAAGACATCTGGGGATAACTTGATAACTTCCACGTCTGATTCATTTAATGAAGTTTAGCTTCATTTTCTTCTTGTTTCTGACTTTGTCTCCTCACCTGCTTCTCAACGTGATTTCTCTAACTCATACATTCTTCATACTTATGGTTATTAATTTCTCAACAGCTTGACATAACACCCATCAGCTTTCACTCTACTTCATAGTGCCTGTGCTTTCTTTCAACTTCAATTCCAGTGGCTCATTTCCAGTTCCTTCAAGAGCAGCTCAGCCTTTTATATTCAGCCTTTTAGACTTCCTTTGTGTATCTGGCCATCTTTGAGATTTTTTGTTTGTTTGTTTCAGCTCTTTATCTTACACTAATATGGCTGGGTCTTAGACTCATGTGACTTACAATTGGCCATCTGAAGGCCAAAGGGGAGGGTTAGCCACATAGAAGAACCTGCAAACATGGAAAGCCCTATGATTTTCAAATCTACAAATTGTCTACTATACATGGAGAAAAATATGTTTCACTTCTGGGTAGGTATACATAAATAAATGTAGATACATTCAGTTCTTTTAAAATTAAAAAAAAATCAGTAATTTGCTCATTCAGGTCCACTCATTTAAATATTTCACAAAACCTTCAGTAAGTACTACTTATAATATTTTTTTGTCTTTAAGAACTTTTTGTAATATTATGGGAGAACTGGGACTCTATGTTTTGCTTTTTTTCTCAATATTTTTATATAATATTTTTCTTCTTTTCCTCATATATTAGTTCTTTTAGGATCCAAAGAATATTAGGGGCTGCATTGTGCCCCCCACATTCTTTTGTTGAAGCTCAAATTTCCATATGACTGTATTTAGAGATAGGGCCTTTAGAGAGGTAATTAAGGTTAAATGAGGTCATGTGATCAGGGTCCCAATCTGATAGACTGATGTCCGTATTAGAAAAGAAAGAGACACCAAAACTCCCTCCTTTCCTGTGCACACATGGAGGAGAGACCGTGTGAGGACACAGCAAGAAGATAGTTGTCTGCAAATCAGGAAGAGAGGAAAGATCTCGCCAGAAACTAACCCTGATGGAACTTTGATCATGGACTTCCATCTTCCAGAACTGTGAGAAAATAAATTTCTGTTGTTGAAGGCACTCAATCTGTGGTATTTCACTGTGAAAGTCCCAACAGAATAGTATGAAGAATGAAGTAAATGTATTAGGGTCAATCCTAATTATCTCTCATGGTGAACTCAGTTTTATTTTTGTTTTAGCGCTGTATTAAATGAGCTTATGTAAGCATTTATTTACATGTTTATTGGCAGTCCCCTTTCCCCTTCTATAATGTAAACTCCATAAGAAGTTTATAATATTGAATAGTGATTAAAAGTACAGATTCTTGAACTAGATTGCCTGGGTCCAAATTCTGGCTTCACCACTTAAATAGTAGCATGAGTTTGGGCAAGTAAATTAACCTCTCTGTGCCTCAGTATCCTGAGGGGATACTGAAATGGGGATTGTGGGTACCTCAAAAGCATTGTTGTGAGAGTTAAAAGAGTAACATATGTAAATTACTTAAACTGGCACCTGGCACATAGAATGAACTTAGCAGGTATCATATATAATTATTTAAAAATTAATATCATTTTTTTTGTCATCTACAATCTATCTCTCTCTGGGTGATTTTATCCAATTCCATGGCTTTAATAGCCCTGAAATGCCACTCAGCTCCAACCTCATATAACCATCATATATCCAACTGTGGTAGGCAGGATTCTAAGAATGGTCCCCAAGATTCCTGACCCCTGGTTTACACATCCTGTATAATCTCCTCCTCCTGAGTATGAGTGGATCCCATGAATATGATGTGATATCACTCCTCTTCTTAGGATACTAATCAGTTGACTTTGAGATAAGCAAGCTTATCTTGAGTGGGCCTAACCTAATCAGATGAAGCTTTAAAAGAAGGCAAAGCATCAGAGATTTGCTCCTGCTGGCCTGGAAGAAAGAAAACAGTCATGGTGTGAACTGCCCATGGGAGCTACATGGCAAGGAACTGAGAGCAGCCGCTAGGAGCCGAGAGCAATCCCTGTCTGACAGCCAGCAAGAAAACGAGGACCTCAGTTATACAGCTGCAAGGAAGTGAATTCTGCCAACAACCAGTGAGTTTGGAAGAGGATCCCAACCCTCAGATGAGAATCACAGCCTTGGCCAACACATTGATTTTTTTCCTGGTGAGACCCTGAGCAAATGACCCGGCTAACCTGTACCTGGAATTCTGGCTTATAGGAACTGAGAGATAATAAATGAGTGTTATTTTAAGCTGTTAAGTTGTGGTAGGTTGTTACACAGCAGTAGAAAACGCATACACCAACTGCCAAGTTCACGTCTCTACGTCAATGTGGAAGAAGAATCTCACACTTTATACATCCAAAAAGAACTCTTGATTTCTTTCCACCATCCTGCATTTTCCTTTCCTCCTCTTAGTAAGTTGCTTAGGCCTAAAAACTAGAATGACCCTAGAATGAGCCTTTCTTTCTCTCAGACCCTACATACAATTCATCAGCAAATCCTATAGGTCCTGTCATCAAAATATATCCTGCATTCAACTACCTCCCATGCAGCTATCTCCCATGCAGCTACCCTGGTCCAAGGCACCTTCACCTTTTGCTTGGATCCCAGCAATGGCCTCTAGCTGCTCTCCCCATTCCATACAGTTAACTCTCTCACTGTAGTTGGAGTGAGTGTTTTAATGTAAATCAGGCCATGCCACTCTGTGGGATCTACCAAAGACTTCTCATGATACTCGAAATAAAATCCAGACTCCTCAGAATGACCTCAGGGCCCCACATGATTTGGTCCCTGGTTATCTCTCTGATCTCATTTCCCACCAGCATCCTCTTTCCTCATTGTGCTCCAGCTACACTGGCTTTTCCATTAGGATGCCAAGCAAGGTTGCAATGCAGGACCTTTATACTTGTTTTTCTCTTTGCCTGGAACATTCTGCTTCATATCTTCCATGACTGCTTTGCTTATTTCATTAAGGTTTCTGCCCAATGTTACCTCCTCTGTCAGAGTTCCCTAATTGCCCTATCTAAAATACCCAGCCCCTTCTTTCTCTCATTACTACCTATGTGTCTTCATTGAATGTAGCACTCCTGGCATTGTTATATGTGCTCTGTTCTCTCTATATTTGTTTTCTTTTTTTTTTTTCTTCTTTTTTGTGTAGCTCCTGTCTCAATTGTTAGAATATATTACATCAGAACAAGGATTTTTACTTGGTCATCACTCAGTCCTCATGCCTTATAATACTATCTGGCATACATAAGTAAGCACTTTTATAATTTTTATTGAGTTAAGAGCAAAGAGAAGTATTTGATAAGTTTGTATTAAAAGCAGAATTGAAACTTGTATCTTTTCCAAGAAAGTCTTGATCGTGACACCTGTTAAAAAAAGGAATTGAGAAAACATACTTGATTGAATTGAGAAATATTTGTGCTATCAAATTACATGGTGTTTTAGAGAAATTTAATGCTATTAAAACATTACTAATGATATTGATGATGCCATTTTCGCTGATATAGGTTATGGGGATTGAACTCCAAGGCAAGGTTGTTCTCATGACGTCCTTTCTCCCCCAGTTTCCACCCCCTTTGGCAAGGAGTAGGTGATTTCAGTAATCCAAATGCTAAAATCTAAAATCTAGCCCTGATCAAGACGGACATGATAATGGGGCTGTAATGAGACCATGTCCTAGGTCAAATACAAACCGCCTTACTAATCAATGGCAAACAGAGCTAGAAACTATTCAGAATATATGTGACATGGAACATGGAGTTGTTTAGAACTCATCTCATATTTTAGATATCTGGATGGATCACAAGTTCAAAGTTTCAGCACAACAAATAGATGCCATTACAATGAAGTTTGAGATGTTGGAAGGTTTTTCGTGGTATAAGAAGGACGTAAGTGATCCAAGATGTATCAGTTTTTAAGGCCAATTTTCCAGGTTTACAATTATCAGCTCACATGCAGAAATATATTCTTCCTCCTTTTTCCTTTTCACAATGGAGTTTATTTTTAAAATGTTGATAAATAGTGTTCACTAGGCTAATAATAAGTTCTCTGCAATGTAAAATATGGCATATGGATTAAGAAGAAAGCCAATGCAATATGGTGTACTCTTTTCCATCTGATATTTTAGGTTTCTAGTTTCAAAACTATATATCTGCTCAAATAATGCACATATTTCTTTTTCTTTAACAGGTCATCTCCTTGCCAGTTTGAAACTTTTTAAACAACGTATTTCTTAACTTATAAAATAAATGTTTATTGTAATTTAGAATGATTTAACCAAGCAAATGGAATTCAACTTCCTTTTAAATTATCTTTAAAAAAAACAATGTAATGATTTCTTTATGATTTAAGAGAGATATAAAAATACTGTTTACTAAAAAGAGCCTTTTTTTGAACTCTAGTCAAGTATAGAAGTATGCTGTGAATTAAAAATCTGATCTGATAAAATGACACATAAATATTTCGACAGGAATTTTGGTCCTAATGCCCAGAAGATGGCTGTAAATCTGCCTGTAATACAGAGCCCTCTCTTGCTTGACAACTTCAGAGAGCCAACTATTTGGGTATTAAAAACTTCTGCCCAGATTACTGTTAATGCTAATCCTGATGGAATTACTTAATAAGTATGATTTTTATCCCTTTTATAATGTAATAGCTGTATGACTATTATATGCATGTCTTCACTCTGACTGAATTCTGGCTTCTTCCACTGTGCACTTGGATAAAAATCATGGTCTATTTCATATGAAGGTGGGTTTAGTTCTAATGGGATGAACATTATAAAATAATTATTTCTTTTAAGGGAATGTCAGTATTGTGCCCATGTCCTAAAAAAAAAAAAAAAAAATCTAAATTTTATTTAAACACAGAGACGGGGCAATATTTTTAAATAATAATAAAAAAATCATGGTGACCAGAAATAAACTCAGTTCAAATAATCTAGTTTCAGTCAACAAAGTGGTTAAAGGGCTAGGGATGTCTAAGAACTTTCTAAATGGCACTCACAGCACACAATAGCAGTTGCTTTAGGAGAGGTGAAAATGATACAGACTTCCAAGAACTAACTGGCTGGGAAATGTTCACACATAGACCAGTGAAGTTTACCAGTATTTCTTCCTCATCACATTCCCACATCCACACGTTTTCTTGATGAACAAAGAGCTATTCTTCATTGTATCTTGCTGTTTGTAATAAAATATGCCCTATTTAGGTCATAGGTTATTCTGCAGATTAATAACCATATTAAAATATGTTCAGATATGATGCGATACAACAATAGTAATCCACAGTGTTAAATGGAATTGTTGAATCAAAATGCCTTCATAGCCTAGTGTTCCCCTATTATTTTCTCATTAATCTTTTTACTACTCCTGTGAGGGAGTGGAAGCTGTGATCCCTATTTGACCAAAAAAAGACACTGATGGAAGGAGAAAGCTGAAAATTTTCTAAGTGTCACACACACACACAAGTCCAGATAGGAAAATGGCAGGAGAATCCAGATTTAAAGACTCCCCGAATATAGTTAAGTCCATAATGGCACCATTCTTTGAACTTTCATGCTTAAAAGTAAATTATCGGAGTAGAAGCAGAACAGGCACCCTGGGCTTATGTTGGTCTCTTTTATGAGAAGAAACTTCTTTTTTTTCATGTTTTTTACAGGGTACCTGGAAGCCTTCTTTATCAAAGTTGCTTTTTTAATTATGTAAAATATTCATTTTTAGAATTAAAATTTGCACAGTTGAGCAACTTAGCAGGCCATTTCAATTGTTAAAGTGCCACCAATATCTAGGCTTTCAACCTCACACCTGGTAACCAGTTTCACTGACCTCAGCACACAGAGCACTCACAGCTCCTCCAATAATACCTCTTAAATCATTTCTGAGCTCAAGACCTTTCCTAGATGCTTTACTGCAAAATACCATGTCTTAACTGATAAATTTGACCGTCAGGACTCTCCGCTTCACCACCCTTCACTTCCATTCATTCATCCATTCATTGAATGAATATTCACTGGCCATCTATGTATAAGAGGCACTGTGTTAGCCTCCTCCAATGTCGTGTAAACCATCATCTTTTACCCCTTGAGGAACTCATACATTAGTAAAAGGAGATTAAAAATTATTTCACAATGTAAACAAATGAAATAATGCATTGGGGATATAATGGAATTTATAATACTGAAGGGAAAAAGGATTTAGAAAAAGATTTAAGTATAGGGTTATATATTGCAAGCGGTTTATCAAAGAAAGCAATCAAAAAAGAGTCGTAAACAATTATCTTAGGATGGGAAATAGTTTAAATAAGTATGATACATTTCTAGATTGGAATATTAGGCAATTTGAAATGTATGTTTTCTAATCTCTTTACAGCCTCTCTAGGAGTGAGATGAAATCTTCTACGACTACGGTTCAATGTGCGGCATGTCTGAGGATGGATTTCTGTGGGCACTGTTACTGGTATGACAGAGCCTTTCATAATGCCCCTACTTCTACCATCTTGCCCATGAGCTTTTCAGAAGTTGTGGTCTTTGGCTGGTAGAGAGGTACTTCCAGGGAATCAGACATGCATTATTCTCTCTCTCACAAATACGACAATAACTTGAAACAGGGGTACTTCTTTAATTTTGTGTTTAGAATGTGCCTTAGAGTGGACTGACAGTGGAAAATAGAAAAGGGTCTCTTCTAGACTCCTAGGTAGGTATAACATGATTATTCTTCCATCTAGCTCCATCAGTCTTCTAGTAAGTGGAAATTCTTTTCAAATTCTGGCAATAGCTTGACTGACAGTACTGGTTTTTTTTACCACAGTTGTTGGATTTCATCTTTTTTCCCTCTCTGAATCATTGTAGGTATTTAAAGGGAAGTTTAGAAAAGCTCTTTCAGGAACCCATGCCAGCAATATTTAAAACTCACTGTTTTATTTGGTTTGTACAATTTTTAAAAATTCCTTTAGGATGGACATTCATTCTCTACTTTGTCATAATTTCTTACTACCTTAAAATGGCTTATTCATTTATTTAAATTACCTTCCTGGCCATTGAAGTTATCAGTTTTTGCCATTCCATCTGTGTTTTATAGGCCTAATAGAAATCCGTGAAAAACGAAAACAAAAACAAAAAAAAACACACCAAAAAACAAAACAAAAACCTGGACAGGTATTACGCTGCTATCAGGGATTTCTAATATTTCCAACTTAGAGATTGGTGGGAACCAACAATAAATTCAGACAAAGAGCTTTTCATGGATCATAGCATTTTTCATTCATTCCTAGATACAGGGAGAGAACTCATTTAGTACCTGTAAAGTCTGTCTTTAGTACTTGAATGGGAGAAAGGAATGTGAGGCTTACAGAATCAATGTATGAAAGAACTAGGAAATGCAAGCTTTAAAGAGTGACTTGTAATGGGAATTTTGCCAAGTCATAAAACATTTCAAGCTAGGCACTGGGCCCAAATCAACTAGCTGAATCCTTCATGGTTCAGATCCTCTTCATTTTCTCTCTAACTCTCCATCTTGCTAGTCAACTCTGATGTTTTCCAAACTTTCAGAAACTGGAATGTAATCCCTGAAAGTGAAGGATTTCCTCTGGGCAGCTACCCTGACTTTGGAAAGAAACAAGATTTCAGATTCCACACCCTCTTCCTGGAAAGTCCATTTCAGATTCTTTTCTAATAGCCTAGAAGAATACAGATGACATCAGGGAAGACCTGAACCATCATGCAGACGAATCCCAAACAGGGAACCATCTGGTCTCTTTTGGTAGAATTCGTATTAGATTGAAATATTTGGGAGGTATAGAAGAATCTACATTCTATATTGACCAAATAATCCATTTTAATCTAAATTATTAATCTCTTTTGTTTCAAAAATATTAAAATAGAAGAGATATTCTGAGACATTGTTAAAAACACACAGATTGGATTTGTAGTATTAGGTAGGACTTGGAAATATGCATTTTTAATAGGCACCTCAGGTGATCCTGATGCAGATGGTCCACACACAGACCACACCTTGAGAAGCATGAAGACTTTATTTACACCTGAAAGGTATCTGCAGACTTTCCACTGTGAACTTTCAATGATCCCTGATCATTGAGCTCTCATTTTAGACATTGATTCCATCATTTTCTCAAATCTCCATTCAGACAGAAAGAGTTCTTCACTTGAACAAGGACAAGAAGTGAGTGCCATTGATCTTCATCCACCAATTGCATAATCAATCCAAGTTTACTACTGAGATAGAGTTCTTCCTGAGTGTTAGTAGTTTCAAGAACATGAAAATTCACAGAGAGAAAAATCGTTCATTGAAATGTGACTTAATTGAGGATTTCACCAATGGAAGAACACAAGAGAGTAATTGGAATGTGAGCTTATTCGTTATAAAATTAGGAGGACAACAGCAATAAATAGATTCCCTCTAATGAAATTCGAGGGATACAGTGGATTAAGTAAAATCACTTACAGAAATGTAAATATGCAGTTGCCAAATGTATTTACACTTCTGTGAAACTTGTATCAGCCCATGCTAAATAAAGCTGCATCCTAAATGTATGTATATTAAAAGAATATAAACATTGCCCTTATCAGGGTCAATACAGGTAGAAATTTTGAATATATGTGTTATTAATATGGTGTAGGTTATAATTAATAGTAATTTCTTTGGAGATTTTGCCATTTGTATATTAATTTTGTTTGAGGTCTTTAGGACTGAGTTCCAGAGGAAAATCGACTCTTGTTTAAATGTATGTGGAAATATTTAGGAAAGTGCATATGTTGCATAAATGAACAAATTCCTGAAATAATTTACAACTTTTACCCTTTTATAAGTATCCCTATAAGCCTCATACCTTATTTTTTTCAAGTAAGTCTAGAATTCACTTAAGATGACTGTTAGTAAGGAGCTTTATAATCTCTGATAAGACTGTTTAGACTTGGAAAAGGTTCCAAAAATGGCTCCATCAATGACTAAAGTAATGTGCCCTTGTTTGCACAGCCAACACCATAATTTGCACATGTAGCTTGATGAATACATTCATGCACTCCTAATAGCAGTATCTGAGGCACAAAGGTTTCAGGAGGTGCTGTTTGCTCTGTATATTTGCTCACAAATTTCTTTTTCTATCCTTTGAAAGAGGACAGAATCAGGCACAAATAGCATTTACTCCCAAAGTAAAGTTTTTACATTAGAGTTAAATAAAGATCGGCAGTTTAATTCTAATATGTGCCTTCCCTAATATTTTCAAGTTACTTTCACATAATGGCATATAACATAAAAGCTTAAAAGCAAAAATGAAATCTATTCTGTCTTTTTTTCTCCCTCCTAGAATAAAGGCACTTAAATTAAATGAAAAGCTCAGACATCACATTTCTGTAATTTATTTCTAATAAATTTACCTTCTTATACAACTAAAAGAGTATTGCTAGTCTTTATCTTTATCTAAGGTTTAACAAATTTCTGAGTTCTTGTGCTTTTTCTATTTCTCCATTCCTCTTTCTCTCCATCTCTGTTTCAGTGAATATGAATAGGCACCTACTATGTGCCAGACACTGTTCTGAGCTCTGGGGATGCTAATGTGAGAAGATGTGATTCTTGCTCTCTTGGGAGCTTACAGCCGAGTTGGGGTAAAAGAAGAAAACAAACAATTACAATACAGTGTGTGATGGGCACTATAACCCAGACGGCATAGGAAGGGAAGTATAAGTTGAGTGGGAGCAACTGTGAAGACGTCTAAACTAGTCTCAGGGTCAGGAAAAGTCAAATAAATTTTCCTGGAGAATCTCCCTTAGGCTGTTGTTAATTTTGGACTATTAATCTTTTAATTTCGAATGGCACTCCATGCTCTTTATAACAATGTCTAGTTTTCTGAAAGTTCCCTTGGCTTTCTGAAAGGATTTTTCACATATTCCAGCCACCATGTTTTGGCCAAAGTTTACCTGGTTATCTTAAATAGCTGTTGTGTCATACTGATGAGGTTTGGGGCTTGATCTGTTACAGCAGTTACTATTACCCATCTCTTGATCTTGATTCAGGCCAGCTGTGGGATTCCCATAATACCCCTCTAATTAGGAACACGGTGAAAATCCTGGACGAAGCCAGAAGATATGCTTCTCCGTCCTCTCCATCAGGATAATAATTTGCATTTCTTATTTAACTTACCTTCTCCAAACTTCAATTCTGAATTTCTTGCTGTATCCCTTTTTATGTCTTGTCCTACCTTGGAAAAGTTTAAACGTGCGATTTATTTATTTATATAAAAAAATTTTTTTAAACGCCTACAGCACCCAGTAGTCCCAGGTGGTCTCCCATCCAAGTACTAACCAATCCCGACCCTGCTTAGCTTCCGAGATGAGATGAGATCGGGCATGTTCAGGGGGGCATGGCTGTAGTAAACATGCAATTTAAAGAGTAAAACACATGTAGCAAAATTCTTGAATTTGTAGCAAATTTTAAGAAATTTTGTTACAAGAGGTAGGTGCTAAGAATCAATAGTTTCCTTTATCAATGATATTACTGTATCATTTTCTGCTAATAAACCTAAGAATGTATGTGATTTTGTCAAGGCCTACAGTACTTCGTCAATGCAACTAATCTGATCTTTTCTTCCTCGGTATGGGTACTGTAATTTATCAGGTTTCATGACTGCTTGAAAATTGAGAGCTAAAGCTATGGTTGTTAACTCTTTATGGAATGTACATTTGTATTAACTTCATTGCTGGCTCCATTTTAAGGCCATATCCTTGTTTTCCTTTTTTAACCAATTTTTTTTCCAAATGGAAATCTCTTCATTGTTTAATTCAATTATGAAGTCAATTCATGCTCTAAGTAACAACGTTCAAACAATATCAAAAAGCAAAGTAGAAGCTGAACTATTCCCAATAATCCTTCCTTGACCCTTACTCCTAGAGGATGTTAATATTCTCACATCCCTTTAATTAGAAATCTCGATGTATTATTTAAACATATATATTAATAAGCTGCCTTAAATTCTTCTGGAACATAGCAGTGTGCCACTAAATAATGAATAAAAGTGTTTTTAGTAGTGCTTTACGTTTTATAAAACACATTCACATGCTTTAACTCATTTAATTTTATAAGCAAAAATCAGCAGTATCTTCTAAAACATGTTCATTATATTGTTGCCAAAATTCTTGATTTGGTTGAATTTTTTTCTTTTTTTTTTTGTTGGTGTATTTTTTTTTTTTTGCCAGTGTATCCAGTCCAGAAATAAAACTATAAGTTATGCCTTAAACTTTGTTTACATTCTTCCTAGTGGATAGTGAGATCATCAGCAGTTGTATCTTACAGTTAGAAGGACAACATATATGAATACATAGAGTAGTAGAACAGGTAAAAAAGTATGTCATTAATTGTGGGTCAAAAGTAACAATTGCTTTTAAATTATGTTTCATATCACAATTCATTTTAATTCTGCTTCTATAAGGAATTGTTTTACTAAGTTGTCAATAAGAAGCAAACAGAATCCTGTGTTTCCATGTGTTTATTCTCAATGGATGATTTTCCAGAGCTATCCAGAGACTCAGGGTTTATTTTCTAGTTTTTTTTTTTAGTAAAACTGAAGGGAATTTTGTCCACATACACACTGATATTTCTTTCAGGGTGAACCAAATGGAAGTATAACTTATACCACTGCCTTTTATAGATGCCTCTGGGGATACTGAGGGTGATAACTTAGTTCCAAAGAAAGAGGTCTGTTTTCCTTTTGTTTGGACTCTGACTTCAAATAATAAATAAAAGGTGGTTATAATAAGCAGAACCTCTTGATATCCAATCATAGGCAACAACTGAGAAGTAGAATGTTGCTCAGTACATAGGTGACAGTACTTTGCTTTTGTTATGTTTGCGAAAGTGATCTTATAAGACATGGAAACCCAGCTCCCAGGACTTATTTTGGAGGTTTGTGACATGGATGGGGAACTTGAGATGCTGAGTATGGAATAAATACTATACTTCATCCACCAGCTTTCTAGTATGCCTAGTGTACCTGAGAGCAGAGAGAACTCGACTGCTGGGTGATGATGTATTGAAGCAAAACACACCTAAACACACAAAACACTTGGATTTCAAAATGGTATTCTTTTATAAGAGAACAAACTCCTATAATAAAATGTTGAATTAGCTGACTGAGAACTACCTACCAAACCACTAGTACTTCCTGTATAATAGTTTAAGTTATATCTCGGAGCCTACCATACCAGCACTTTAGAGAAATAAGGATTCTGATCATTGAAATACTCTAATAGGGGCGTTAGGAAGCTAGTTATAAATACAGAATCAGTGTTTTCTTCTCACAGTGTCATTGATGTGGTTTGCATTAGAATAAGTGTTCAATGCAGTTCCTCAAACATTTATTGAGAGCCTACTGTGTGTCAGGGATTCGAGAAACAAAAATGTCTGCAATAGGATACCATGCTTTCAAAGGACTTATGAAATAATGGAGAATAAATATTTTGGAGGTATAACTTTCTTTTATAAATTCATTTCTCAAAACTTATTGTGCATTTTGAAAGAACAGGAATCATATCTTTTACTCCTTTTATATATTTTCATAATGGCTAATGCAAAATGGAAACTGAATATTACTGTTGACAGACTAACTGATTTATGGAAAAATTGTTGCCAAATTCAGGTAAACAGTTGCTGAGGTCTCCAGAGACAATGAATGGAATTAATATGCCTGTTTCTAAGTGTAATTTTTTTATTCCTTTATAATCTCTGTTGTACTTTGCTGTATTATTTGGACAAATCCCTCAACACATGAAAGGAGAATGACAATTTTTTGAAAAATCTTATTATTATATAAGATTTTCTGTGTGATAAAACCACACCCAATGGGCCTCACCCAGAGGAGCTTATATGTTATTAGACTCAAGAATGTTAAGTGCGTTAGATTCGGTCCCTGTTGGGCAGTCATATGACGCAAACGGTGACTCTGAAATGAAGCCATAATATATGGTTTAACCTCTTAACAGTTTGTGATGTCATTTTTTATGTGGTAAGAAAAACAAATGCTGTCACATTTTATATTTGAGACTCCCGCAAGCCAACATCAAGAGATTAAGTATGCACATTACTAACACACTATCATGAATGCAGTTAGACGTATGCCAGGAAATCAGTGTGGCCTCAAACACTCCTCAGTAACCCAGTGTTATAGAATGGAAAGATAAGTCTGCTGATAAGTTGTAACTCTCATGAATAACTGAGTTTTCCCCTTAGAAGGAAGTAGAAGTAATTTTAAATATTTTGATCTGATGTTAATATATATAACTATGTTTATTCAGTTTCAGTTAATCTTAATACATACAATTTAAAAATCCAGAAATACAGTAGCTAAAACTAAAGAAAGATCTGTATGTTCATATAAAAGACAGATTAAATTGGGGCAGAGAGTAAGTAAAACTGCCGGTTACCAATGTTTACTTTCTTGAAATAGGTTTTGAGTCATTTCTGTGAGGTATAAACATACTACTTTGTTTTCTACCATTTTTTATTATGCACATAATTTTTATAAGAGTTGAATCCACATCTCTCTATGGACTGGAATATTGTTGAAACAGCTTCACTCAAGCGAGGAAACTTTTAACTGTATAGTTCAGGTATGTATATTTTCTTTGAACAAAGTTTGTGACATTCAGCTTGTCAAAAATGAATATTTTGCTTGACTGAACAGCTTCACTCTGTTTTGCTCGTCTCAAATAAAGGCTGACAAGAAGGGCATTTCCATCTAGTTAAAGACCAAGAGGAGAACGAAGCGGGATTTGAGCCAGTTATCAGAAAGTTCCTTTCTTGATGTACGTTTTATAATTGCATGATATACTAACTGGAAATAATTTAGATAAATCTTAACTCTGGGTAACAGAATGTGTGCCTCTCCCTTCCTCTCATTTCTAAATATTTTATGAAAAGTATAATTTGTATTGTGGTGGATGTTCTGTATGTATTATTTACATTATTTACTTATTGATTTCTCTTTATTGTGGAAACTTTGAGGTGATAATGGGGAACATAATTGCCTCTGTACCAAACTTCATTATATTTTTTAGAAAAAGGAAAGGTTGTTAGAATGTTTTATTATCTGTTCAAGAATTATGTGGCTTATGGATTTTTAATGGAGTTTGCCTAGGAATTTACACGATTAGACAGTTTCCTATTAGTGGATTCTGTCCATTTATTTAATCAGTAGGCCAGTCTTTTTATTTTTTTAGCATATAACGTCTGTCCTTAAGGAGCCTGCAGTTTGTGTCTTACTTGATGGTTAAGTGTCCAGGTCAGCTCACTGAAAGATGGGAGGTATGGTATAAATTCATTGATTAATTCAATAATTTTTAATTTTATCAAATATGTGCTAGGCATTTGGACTGGGTGGGCATTAGAACCATAATGGTAAACTGCTCCTATAAAATTTACAGCCTAGTGGAAGAGGGAAAGACATTTTGGTTAATTAATCACATTAATAAAAGTATAATTGCAAATTAGAATCAATTCTCTGAAGGAAAATAATACAGATATATGAGTACATATAAATAAAGAATCCAACCCCCAAATGGGAGACCTTCAGTAGGTGATAGTTAAGGGGATTGGGAGCGAAGGGGTCAGCACATACAGTAGTGTTCCTAAGAATAGCTTACCAATATATAGGAACAGCCAAGAAGGAAGGAAGGATTGACCATGCCACACATGGTTTTGCTAGGACAAGTAGGAAAACAAGTTCATTGGATACGACACCGTGGAGGTAACTGGTGGCTGGAACAGATTCTATTTTTGCAGAGTGAGTGATGGTGGCTGAATTCTGACTAGAATGGGTTGAGGATTACATAGGAAGAGAAGAAGGCAATAGGGAGTATAAATAAAACCTTTAAGAATTATGGTTATGAAGGGAAGATGTGGAGTAGTTGAAGTAGAGTTATTAACTTTTTTGTTAATATGTGGGAGAGGCTGCAGCACATTGAATATTGAAAGATAGAATAGAGTTTACAGGGAGTTGCAGACTATGCAGCAAAGGGAAAAGTTTTATTAAGTTTTCTTAATAGTCGAAGGCAAATGGAAGGATTGGCCTTAGAAAACAAAGGGGAGGATGGTTGTGAATATAAGCAGATTTGGTCAAAAACGTAAAGTAATAGTTGTTTCCATTCAACTATGTTTTGTCTGAAAAGTTGGAGCTCTGCATATCTTTTGAAAGGGAAGGGGATGAAGGAGAAGCTGGAGTTTAGGAGAAAGAAGAGAAGGTAAAATAATTATTGTAGACAGTCAATAGTGTGATGAGCAAAAGGACCAGGAGGATTGATGGGCAGTGTTGAGAACTTATTTGAGGCTGGTAAAAATGATGCTATTGTGACATTTATATGGCCCATTCTATGGCTCCCCCTGAGGTGCTTGGTTCCTGTAGGGAAAGCACTGAGAAAGCAGTTTGTTTTGAGTTGAAGTGTGAAGAACCAAGGTGCAAGGGAGTGTAGGGTATTGGAAAGAGTGTTACTGAGATGATGGGCCCTGGGGGAAAAAAGTATTCTGGATAAAAAGTATAGGAAGAAAAGAGAGGGCAAAAGAAAGGACTGGGACAGTGTGAGCAGTCAGTGGAGTAGAAGTGCCACTGAAATCAACAGGTAGACTCAGAGTCAGCCTCAGAATCATATATTCTAATGTTCCAATGAAATAAGTCTTTCAGAGGTGGCTTGTGATGCTAAAATACATCTCCTGATGCCAGTTTCAGATGAAAAGGCTTATGGCCCAGAGCAGAGGCTCTGGTAGGACTGGGACTTAGGTGAGGTGAAGAGCTATCAGTGGTGGCTGGGGTCTTCTAATGTTCCATGTGGATTTTAGTACCCGAGGAATATGCCATTTCTTAGTCCTTGTGTCATAGGGAGTTCATTAGGCTGTTAAGACATCTGTTTTAAAGCAGCCTCCCTCTGTTTTGTGCAGTATCAAGGAAACTCAATCATCAGTGGATAATGAGAATAAATTCTTCCACCTCATTCACTTATTTCTTAAACTCCCAGTGATATATATTACTTGGAAAGTAGTTTAAGAATCTTTAGATTTTTAAGCAAACAATGACCAACCAACACAACCAGAATATTTGCTAACATTTGAGTCTGGTGTCAGACACAAGGATCTGGATGTGGGTCTCTGATAGGAAGATGCTCTAAGGTTGTGCTGTCTTCCCATAATATATAGAACAAATAATGCTTTCCCTCTCTTTTCTGGCTTTTCCAGCAACCATTTTGTTCTTCGGTAGCAGGAGCGCACCTCCTATAATGGAAATCTTCATCACGTGGCTGGTTTACAGCAGCATTTTCTTAGCTGGTCTCCCTCCCATTGGCCCTTCTACCCCCTTTTTGCCCTACATTTAACTGCTCATTAAGTTTTTAATTCTTGTTTCCTTCTGTTACCTCATTGTTCAAGGAATAGAAGCTCACTCTTCACTGCATTGAGGTAGGAATAAATTCATCTGCCTCTTAAGTGTTAGACATCCGACAAGTCACATAATTTTCCTGGGGCTTTGTTTCTTCACCCATTTAGAAACAACAATGTGATATTGAACAGATGGCCAAGTTCTTTAGGTTTTGGAGTATGTGATTGGGCTAGAGTTCCCTTTCAATCCTGAAATGCTGTTATGGTGTTCCCCTCCGGGGCCTGGTTCCCATCCTGATAGACTAGCCCTTGCACCTCAGGATTTTTATGTCAAGTTGGGGTGATCTGTACCTATCCGGAAGGTTTGAAGATTTAATTCAGTTAATGTTGCCTAGCACTGCCACCTGGCACAGCCTTTATTTATTCCAGCCTGGTACTTTTTATTCCTCTACCTCACAAGTGCCATTTGGGACCACCATCCCACCAAAATCCGCCTTGTTCTTTGTTGCTCAATGTTGTGGCTCAAATGTCCTAGCAAGACAAGCCATTTGTAATCTTCCCTAGGAATGCTTCCCTGTTTCCAGTCTCTGTGGTTTTGTTCTTATTTTTCTGTGTTTGATTTTTTGTTTAGTGTTTAACATTTTACCTTTTTTCTTTCTCGATTCAAGTCGAAAACTGATCTAAAACCCCTTTTAAACATTTCTAAAAATGTTTGACTTTTCAGAGATTCTAAGATCAAAGGAGACATTTGTTTGTTTGATTACTTTTTTTTTTTATTCGCACTTTGGGAACTCGGTAAATACACACATGAGTAAATAAATGAATTTTGGGAAGCAGCTCCTTTACCATATACAAGAACAAATCTCCCAGTTCTGGACACAAACGCTGACGCTGGCACATATAACATTCATTTCTTATAGGCACTTCTGCCCTGATTGTACTTCTCATTGTCAGCAGTTTGTATTTGATCCATTTACGCAATTAAAATGGGCAAGATCCACCTCTGTCTAGGTCACCGATGGGCTACAACATTTAAACACAGCCTTTGGCTTTTGGAATATGTGGATTGAATGAATGGTTGCTAGGGAGTATCGCGCGTCTTCATTTTATGCTGGGCTCACTCCAATACTTGCACGTGGGAACTTCACAAAAGTTATTTCACCAGCGCTGCGCTGAATCCTCTTATCGTAGAGAGTTTACTGAAGTGGGGCCAGCTCCCCGCCTCTGCTAGCTTCCCTGCCAAGGTTCCAGAGGGGTGGAGTGGCCTGGAAGACCGTTGGAAGAAGGGTGGGGGATTTGCTTTCTTATAAAGATGCTTTGGGAGACTGGCTCTGGAGCGCCAGGTTTTCAAGAAGAAATGAGCTTGGGTCCCAAAGGGGGAAAAAAAAAAAAAAGGGCATGAGTTTGTTAACGGAGAAAGCTTGAAAGCTCAAGTGTAAGCAATAAGAGCGCAGCCCACACCAGAGAAGGGGGGCGTCGTGGCTTGCCCCCCAAAACCCACTGGCACAAGAAGACAAATGAAGTCAGTCTCACTGAACCCAAGTCTTGGGCTCCCTAGGCGTGACGCCGGCTCCTGGTTCACTGCATCTCTACTTAGTTGTCGCGAGTCCCTGCTGCTCTTGAGCAAAGTCCCTTTGCCCTAGACCTGGGTTACAAAACAAATTAACTCCATAAAAGAATCTATGCACCCAGGGGACAGGTCCCTACGGACAAACTAACACACCATAATGTTCAGTTCTGCCCCATTGCATAGGGTCGCGAGTTTCGTAATCATCGGCCCCGATGCACATGCACAAACTCTTCCCCAGTCCCTGGAGGGCCTTGCTTGGCTCCCGGGGCTCCAAGTTCCAGAGACAGCGCCAGAGTGCTGGAAGAGCTTTTCCTTCTCATCCGGTACTCACGCAGGGCAGGCACGATGGCATGCCAAACGCGAGCAAAGTGTGTAGAATCTGGAGCCTCCCTTTAAAAAGAATACATAGAAGGCAGCAGGTAGCCCCGCTCCCCGAAACGCGCACCGCGGTCGCTGCCGGGGAAGCTGGGTGTCTGCGCTCCCCGCCTTCCCTGAGCTGACACTGGAGGGGAGGAGCAGGAGCCGGGGGTGGGGGTGGGGGGGAGGAAGGTTGGAGCGCGAACCATCCCGAGCCAAGATAAGCAGCACATTCACAAATAACGCCCCCACCCCGAGGGCACGCGCTCCCATTCAAAGCAGCCGGGCTCCGCGGCCTCCGGGCGGCTCAGAGGACGCGGCGGCTCAGCGCAGCCCTGCCCCGCAGGCGCACGCTCCGCACGCGCACGCTGGGAGTCCCGCCGCCGGCCGCCGCCGAGCCCTCGCAGCCCGCGCGGGAGGTGGCTACAGCTTCCAAGGAGGGGTCTCACCCGGGACTGTTCCCCTTCCCGGCTGGAAGACCATGGCGCGGCTGGCTGCGCCCTGGCACTCGGAGCTCTTGGTCCGCATCTTCGGCAGCACCTGGTGCCTGCTATTTGTCGCCGGACAGGTAGGGCAGTCGGCACATCTTGAATCCCTTCCTCTCCTGGCACTTTTCTAGTCTGTGCTACGGCGCTACAGCGTGGGGCGCGCTCTCTCCACTGAAGGTCTATCCTGGGACTGCGCTGCCACCCGAGCTTGGACAGGTGGCGCGGGGTTGGGGCTAAGGCGGCCCCTCGCGGCGAGTTCCGGGCTGGCGGGGTCAAATCGCTGAGCCTCAGCTCAGCCTCCTGGGGCCCTGTCCCTGCTTCCCGCCCGCGCCCAGGTCCTGCCTCCAGCTGGGCAGAGTCCCGGCAAGGAGGCGGTGCCTGAGTCGGGGTGCGGCCTTCTCCCTGAAAGCCCGCGACCCCGCACCACTTCGGGATGGTCCTCGGGACCCTTTCTTCGTGGCGGAGGCTCGGGCGGCACCGGGGAGGCTCGGGTCCTTACCTCTGTCCTTCCCCTGACTGGTGAACTTCTGACATCGTCACCCTAGGGCCACCCGTGTCCTCGTGTCCGAGCTCTGTAAGATGCATAGACGCCAGACCAGGTGGTGCCGTCTGCACTTGTGAAAAGGTGATTCTGGCGGGTGCACGACGGTTCGTCCTCACCACGCCCCCTTTGAAGGCTCCTAGAGATTTCTTCCGAGCCAGAAGGGGTGTAGGAATTGGGGAGTTCTCCTGAGTGGGTGGTTCAGGTCTCGAGGCGGCGCAGCAGGGACCTGAAAGTGTCTAATTCACAGTCTCCTTGACTTCGGTTTATAAATGAAAGACCCTGAAGGGAGCTGCTTAGGGAAGAGGGCGAGGGTCAGTCAAATCTATAATGCAGGCAGTGTCTGCCATTCACACCTTTCAGAGCCAGGTAACTTTTGATTAAAACTCAAGATTTAGGCAGTTTGTACATAATTTAGCCTACGTAAATTTGCTGTTCACAGTATTACTTGGGTAATTCTGGGAAAATGCCCAAATACTCTTGGCCAGAATTATCGCCAAATAGCCTCCCTTTCCTCTGTTTTGCTTATGGAGACTTGTCCAAATCCGGGGATTTCCTTCTCTTGCTTTTACTTAAAGTTTGAAACTTGTTTTCAGATCTTTATTTTAATGGTCATTTTGATTGCAGTGGTGCACTTTTAGAGGCCAAGCGAGGACTGAGAATGATGGTTAAGAAGGGCCTAGAGCAGACTACCTTAATAAGTGATAGAAATTTGCAACAGGGAACACCTGCTTAGATTGGAGTATGAAAAACCATTGCAAAAGCTTGTTTTAATTATCAGCAAGTTGTATTCCGGGTTCTCAGAGGTGGCTGCACATTAGAATTGCCTATGGGAGCTCTTGAAACTCCTTGTGCTAGGACCACACCCCAGCTGGATTGCATCTGAATCCTTGGGGGCGGGGCGGGGCGGGGCTCGGGCATCAGAACTTACAAAACCCCCAGGTGATTCCAGTGTGCAGCTGTGCTGAAAACCTGCAAAAATCTGTTCTTATAGAATCATGACGCCAAAAGGAAAGTCAAAGGAGAACAGTAAAGAGGGCCTAATAGACAGGTTCAGGAGAGCATCTTAACATGGAGCTTCCAGTTCTGGCTCTGTCCTTTTCGAGCTGTATCATTTTGCTCAAGGCCTTTAACCT
Organism: Pteropus medius; assembly: GCF_902729225.1. Classification (NCBI taxonomy): domain Eukaryota; kingdom Metazoa; phylum Chordata; class Mammalia; order Chiroptera; family Pteropodidae; genus Pteropus; species Pteropus medius. The sequence goes on along the minus strand of NW_024340692.1, from coordinate 2,616,867 downwards.
TCCATTTCCTCATAAGTAAAATGAGAATGTCGGTCTATAGTTTTGAAGGTACTGCCAGCTCCAAGAATGTCAGGCAGGTTGACATCGAACCCAAATCAAGACAGAATGCTTCGTCTCATTAATTATCCACAGGAGTAGAAATTCTACCGTATCCTTGAGATTTTGGTAAAATATCTGGTAATATTTGAATTCAGCAAAGATGTATAATGTAGTTTCTTAGACCTCTGGGTTTTTTTCTCGTTTGTTGTTTTATATAATACTTTACCACTCTGCCTTTTCAGACCTACTTTAAGTCGTTTGGTTCAGGACAAACTGATTTTCCTAGCATTACACACCTGTTCTTCCTTGCTCTGCTTCTCAACCAACTTTCTTCTGGATAAAGATGATGAAAGCAACGTTGAGCTTTGTGTGTTGGAAGCAGTTTATTTAACTCCAAATGACTTTTTCTTCCACTGCAGGGCTGCTCTCCACATGTGAGGAGCCTGACTAAACTTGTCAGGGAAGGGATAGAAAAGATTTTAAAGTGGTGGATGAGTTCCATCTCCTAAATGCAATACTTTACAGTTAACTTAGGTGTTGGATATAAGCAGCTGATCTTGCAACATTGCTTAATGTCCTCAGCTTATATCTAATCAGTGAATTAAACAGACCAGAAACTTGAAGATACTTAATATCAAATCAAGAAGAAATCATTCTTTCACCAATAGCCAGTGACAAGTGATTGGAACATTCTTTGGAATGCATACATTCTTTAAACAGTTTTTAAATCAAAGCACTTGGTACATGAAGGCATGACTGACAAAGTTATCAGACCTTTATATATATTGTAGCCATGTTAAAAGGGGGGTCTGTGTCCAAGAGTTTCTGACTCCCTAAACTGAAATATACCTGAGCTTTATTCTCAAAAGTCCAAAGAACAATTTAAATGCAAATGAAAATTATTTGGAAATCCCAGAATTTCTCCTCACTGAATTTCTGCTTTCAGGGTTATTTCCCTCTTCTTTTGTCTGGCTGATTTACCATCCTCACTGCAAGATTCTTGTGCAACTGGAAGGTAGCTCACTCCTTAGGTTCTTATGGTTCTTATGAAGCTGATTATTTTACTGCTATCAATTTCAGTTCGTCAGCTGAACCCAAATTCAACCCATTGCCCAAATTGCTCCCAAGTAAGGAAGTCTATAATTAACAATTAATGGTTTTAAACCACTAGGGATTATCACTTAATGATTTCTACAACCTATCTGTAGTAATTCGCTGAAAAAATAAATAAGGTTGTAGGAGAGGGTCGTGGCTAGAAGAGCACAAATCTAATGCTGTTGCTAAAAATGTCAGTAGCAATTCATGTTCTTTGGTAGTATATCAGTGATAAGTCATTCAAACATTAAGATTGACTATTTTCATTTATTGCGTATTCTAAATTGTATCTTATTAGGAATTCAGTGATGAAGTGAATAGTTCCAGGATGGCCAGAAAGAATTTGTGCCTTTATGGACACCTGATTTTTAGCTAAAGACTTTGAAGAAAATTTGCATGTCTCTTTGTTATCCTCTTGGATGTTCTTGCTCTCGTTTTATTTTTTTTCCATAATAATAATTCCGCATGGTTAAAAAATACTACTAGGAGTTTATGAGGAAAGAGCAACTCTTGTCCTATTCTCATCTCAGATCCCATAGCCCACAGGCAACCTTTTATTGTTGTTGTTTGTTCTATATTATTTTGAGATATAATAAACATAGTAAACTGCACATATTTAAAGTATACAATTTGTTATCTTTTGACATATGTACACCTATGACAGTCACCAAATTTCCTCATTAGCCTTTAGAATCCCTCCCTGCTGCCCTTCCTTGCACCCAACATCACCAGTCAAAGAGGGATCTACTTTCTGTCACTGTAGATTAATGCATTTTCTAGAATTTTATGTAAATGAACTCATACAGTAGGTATATCCACCTTTTTTGATTTGGCTTTTTTTTTTATAATTTAGTATAATTATTATTTTTTTGAGATTATCCATGCTGTAGCATGTATCAGTTTGTTCCTTTTTATTCCTGAGTATTACATTGTATGAATACACTACAGTTCGTTGTCCATCATCATCCACCTGTCGATGGACAGTGTATTTCCAGTTTGGGGCTATTACAAATAAAGTTGCTATGAAGATTTGTGTACAAGTTTTTGTGTAGATGTGGGGATTCATTTGTCTTAGGTAAATACCTAGGAATGGAGTGGCTGAATCATTGATAGCTATGTTTAACTTTTTAAAAACTATCAGTTTTCAGAAGGTTGTACCATTTTTTTATTATTTTTAAATTAGGATAACATTGATTAATAATATACTATCAATATCTATCCATGTTGTCACAAATGACAATATTTCATTTTTCTTTATGGCTGAGCAGTATTCCATTGTGTATGTGTATATGTATCACAACTTCTTTACCCAATTATCCATCAAAGGACATTTAGAATGTTTCCATGTCTTGGCTTCTGTGAATAATACTGCAGTGAACACAGGGGTACATGTATCTTTTTGAATAAGTATTTTGAATTTTTTCAAGTGGATACCCAGAATAAGGGTTACCTGGTCATGTGGTAGCTCTTTTATTTTGAAAAAAATCTCCTTACCATTTTCCATAGTGGCTGCACCAATTTACATTCCTACCAGCAGTGTGTGAGGTTCCCTTTTCTCTATATCGTCTCCAATACTTACTTCATGTCTTATTGTTAATAGTCATTTTTACAGGTGTGAAGTAGCCCATTTTACATTCCTACTAGCAATGTAAGAAAGTTCCAGTTCCTCTGCATCTTTGCCAGCACCTGGTGAGGTCTTTTAGCCATGACAATATGTAGAGTGGTTGCTTGTTCTGGGTGTTCATTTGGAATTCCCTGATGGTTAATAATGTTGAGTATCTCTTCCATGGGTTTATTTAGAATCCATATATTTTCTTTGGCACAAATCTATTAAAATATTTTGCCCACTTCTTATGGGATTGCTTGTTTTCTTCAATTCTTGAGAATTCTTTATATATTCTGGCTATAAGTGCTTTATGAGATGTGTCTTTTGCAGATACTTTTTTCCAGTCTGTGACTTGTCTTTAAATTTTCTAGACAATGTCTTGGGATGGCAGGAGTTTTTAATTTTTATGAAGTTGAACTTACTGAATTTTTTGGTAGTGTTTTTGGTAGATATTTCTTGTTTTAAAGAAATATTTGCCTAACCCAGATCACAGAGGTTTTCCCCTAGAATTTTTATAGTTTTATGTTTTTTATTTAGTCCATGTTCCATTTTTAGTTAATTTTTGTGTGTGGTACAGGATCTGGATTTTTTGAAAAGACTGCCTATTCTCTACTGAATTGCCTTTGCACCTTTGTTGATAATCAGTTGTCCATACATGTATGGGTCTATTTTTGGATTCTCTATTGTAGTTGACTCTGTGCCTTGCTATGTCTTTAATACTGAAGCTTTACAGTAAGCCTTGAACTCAAGAGGTGTGATTCCTCCAACTTTGTCTATTATTTTCAAGGACATTGATTTGGCTACTCCATATGTTTTAGAATTAGTCTGCCAATTAATTAAAGATGTGTGCAGGGATTTGATTGGGTGAGTTTTAATCTATAGATCTATTTTGAAAGAATTAGCCTCTTAATATTGAGTTTCATAATCCCTGAACATCATATATCTGGGTGTTCTTTAATTTCTCTAAGCAATATTTGGTAATTTTCAATGTACATTCCTTAACATATTGTCAGATTTATACTGAGTATTTCATATTTTTGATGCTCTACTAAACATCACTATTATGTTAAAACTTGTTCCTGATTGTTCCTTGTTAGTATTTAAAAACAATTTATTTTTTGTATGTTCTTATTTTTTGCAACCTTACTGAATTTACTATCTCACCATATTTTCTACACATAGGATTATGTTATATGCAAATAAAGACACTTTTTCACCAATCCGGATGCTTTCCTTGTTTAATAGCACTGTCTAGAACCTACCGTACAAGTTTGAATAGAAGAGATGTGAACAGATATCCTCGCATTGTTCCTGATCTTAGAGAAAAATAATTTGATGTTTCACCATTAAGTATGATATTAGTTATTGGTTTTCTGTAGATGCCCTTTATCAGGTTAAAGAAGTTCTTTTTCATTTGCTAATTTCTTAAAATCAGAAATGGATATTGGATTATATCAAATGCTTCTTTCAGCATCCAATTATCACATTTTTTTTTTTTTGCTTAATTTGTTAATATGGCGAATTACATTGATTGATTTTGAAATGTTAATCTCACCTCGAATTCTTGGGATAAACTCAATTTGATGATAATATATTATCTCTTTTTTTTATACTATTGGGTTGGAGGTGCTAGATTTTGATTAGAATTTTATATTTCTGTTTATGAAGCACATTGGTCTGTCATTTTCTTGCATTGTCTTTGGTTTTAGGATCAGGGTAATTCTAGCCTCAAAGAATGAGTTGGGAAATATTTCCTTTCAGTTTTCTAGGACAGTTTGTGTATGATTTCTTCATTAAATGTTTGGTAGAATTCACCAGCGAGGCCATCCAGATCTGGAGCTAGCGAGGAGTGAAGATTTTTAATCACAAATTTAAATTCCTGAATAAATATAGGGCTATTCAGGTTATCTATTGTGTCTTGAGTTAGCTATCGTAGTTTGCATCTTTCATGAAAGTGTCTATTTCATTTCAGTTGTTGAGTTTATTGTCATAAAATAGTTCATAATGTTTCCTTATTATCTTTTAAATACGATTAAGATGTGTAGTTATATCAGGTTTGTCATTCCTACTATTGATTATTCTTTCTTTTTTCCTGATCAATCTGCTTAGAAGCTTATCAGTTTTATAGATCTTGAAGAAGCAGCTTTTTATTTCATGGATTTTCTCTATTTTGTTTTCTATTTCATTTTTTTTTTCTTATTTTAGTCTATGTTATGTTTCATTTAGTCTTATTTTCATAGTTTCTTAAGGTAGATGCTTAGGTCATTGCTATGAGACTTTTAACTTTTTTTTCCCCCATAAGATTTTTTTTAACACAAAGTCAACACAGTGTTTTCAAATATAGTTGATTAATGATATAAATTTTTTCTCAGTGTTGTTTTAGTGGCATAGCATAAATGTGTTTTCATTTTTTAGTTCAAAATACTTTATTTCTCTTTGACCTCTTCTTTGGCCCATGGGTATTTTGAAGTGAATTGTTTAATTTCTGAAATTTGGGGGATTTTTCTGGTATCTTATTGATTTCTAATCTAATTCTCATATGGTCAGAGAAAACATTTTATATAACTGGAATCCTTTTAAATTTAATGATACTTGTTTTATGGCCCAGAATATGTTCTATCTTGGTAAATGTTCTCTGTGTATCTGAAAGGATTTAAACTTTCTACAAATTTGTGTCTCCTAAATTTCCCTGATCAGTCTAGTTGTTATTGGGTGGATAGAATTGACATTCTATCAATGTCAATTAGGTCAAGTTGGTTGAAAGTACTGTTAAAATATTCTTTATTAATTTTTGTATACTCACTGTATCAGTGAGAGGGATGTTGCAGTCTCCATCTACTATTGTGGATTTGTCTATTGCTCCTTGCAGTTTTATCAGTTTTTGCTTTATTTACTTTAATTTTAATTTTTCAATTACAGTTGATAGTCAATATTATTTTATATTAGTTTCAGGTGTACAGCATAGTGGTTAGACATTTATATAATTTACGAAGTGATACCCCTGATTAGTGTAGTTCTCACCTGGCACTATACATGTTTATTACTATATTTTTGACTATATTCCCTATGCTGTACTGCTTTATTTATTTTGAAGCTCTGTAATTGGATTCATAAACAATTTAGAATTATATTGTTGGCAATTTGAACCCTTTGTCACTAATAAATTACCTTCTCTATCTCTGGAATATAAAATCTTTGTGCTATAAAGTCTACTTTGCCTTTGGCTATATTAATAGTAGGTAACTATTTTTAATGCTTTAAGATTTTTCATATGATAGTTACTTCCATAGTTCTTTTTCTTTTCAAATTGAGGTAACATTGGTTTATAACATGATACAAGTTTATGGTGTACAACTTTATAATTCAACATCTGTGTACACTAAAGCATGTTTAGCACTAAAGGTCTAGTTTCCATCCATCACCATGCACTTGACTCCCTTTACCCAGTTCACCCTCTTTCATAGATCTTACAGCATATCTTTAATGTGATTTATCATTTTCCATGAGATTTTCATTATGGTATGATTTCCTAATTCTCTTTCATATCCTATTTACATCATTCTTTCATGATCTTTTATCATATTTTAAAGACTCGGTGATCAGTGTTAATATGTTGTAATGGCTACACTATGCCAAGCAATGTATTATTCTATTTTTTCTAGTATATTAAAAAACAGCTTTATTGAGATATAATTCATATGTCATACAATTTGCCCATTTGATGTGCACAGTTCAGTGGTTTATTCACAGATATGTGCAACCATCATCTCAGTCAATTTTAGAAATTTTTGTCACCTCGAAAAGAGACATTGACCCTTCATCTATCATGCTCCTACTCTGCATCCCTCCCCTGCCCAAGCAAGCACTGATCTACTTTCTTTCTCTGCAGCTTTTCGTGCTCTGGGTTTTCATATGAATGGAATCACACAATATGTGAAATTTTGGGACTGGCTTCTTTCACCTAGCATGTTTTTGAGGTTCATCCGAGCTGTAGCATATATCAGTACTTTATTCCTTTCATGGCTGAATAATACTTCATTGTATGGATATACCACATTTTTGTTTATTCATTTGTCTGTGGATGGACATTTGGATGGTTTCCACCTTTAGCTGTTATGAGTAATGCTGCCATAAACATTAATGTGCAAGTTTTTGTGTGGACATACGTTTTTATTTCTTTCGAGTAAATATTTTAGACTTTGTAGGCTACAGTACAGTCTGCTGCAGCTCAACCCTGTTGTTGTGGCACAAAGGCAGCTATAGACAATATGGCCTTGTTCTGATAAACTATTTACAAAATCGAGTAGGGGGCCAGATTTTGGGCCCCTTGCCATAGTTCGCTGACCTCTAAAGTTTCATGATGCTGTGACTTGGTATGAATAAATTAAATTCAGTATGGCGAGTTCTTTATGGACTTTCAATAGATCTATGTCCTTCAGTTCAGGGAATATTTATTTTCAGATGTCTTTCATAATTTCCTTGCCAGCATTTTATGTGTTTGCTTTTTGTGAAACTACTGGTGGTCAGCTATTAAGCCTTCTGAATCAACCATCTATTGTTTAAAATCTTTTCTCTTGTTTTTATTGTTATCTTTTTGTTATACTTTCTAAAAGACTTTGTCAATTTTATTTTTCAAGTGTTCTTTAGATAGACTTTCAACCAGTATTCCTAGTTGTGGTCAAAACTTCACTTCCCCTCTCACAGGTTCTTTTTGCAGCATCAGGTGCCTCCAGATCCGAAGCCTTTCTGAAGTTTCACAGGCTAAATGGTCTTGCTTCTCATTGTTATATTTCTGTGCAGGCACAATTCTGTTAAATCAGTTACAGTTCCTCCACCGGTTTTCCATATTCCAAAATTTTGTTGGCATCTTTTGTCTGCTGTTGTCGCCTTTTCAGTTTTCTTGTCATCTTTATTTACTTACTGTTATTTTAGTGGATATTTGGGAGAGAATGGAGAAAATCTGGGATTCAATCTGCCATGTTTAATTGGAAGTTAGCACTATTTAATCTCTTTCATTATTTCTGTTTCCTTGTCCTGATCCATCTCCAAATCCCATTAAGGATCCTTCTGGTTATTATGCACACTTTTCTGAGATTCATTCTTTTTGTTTCCCATGTAAATACAACTTTGGTTAGTCTTACAAAAATGACACTAAACTGGAGATCTGAAGACACTGATTCTAGTTCTGGATTTACCGACCTGTGCAACTAAAAGAGTCATACTTTTTTTAGGGAAGGGAATCGGTGCTTACTGACTACCTGCTAGTTGCCATATATAATAATAGGTACTTTCTTCATCCCCATTTTTGTGTTTTAGTTTAAAATCTGTCAGTAACTGTTTACTTCCCATTCCCTGCTTGAGTAAATGTAGTCTAACCTATTTGCTCACAAATACAGCACAGAAACACTGTTTTTACAAATTTTGATGTTAATATTTGGAAACAGTTTTATGAGAGAACATGGAGCTAACATGAGGTAAAGATCTGGCCTTAAAATATCATATGTGATATTAACATTTATTCTCTAAGGTGCTATTGAGGTTTAGGCTTTTTTTTCTCTTTTTTTTTTTTGGTGTGGAGAATGGATATGAGGTGAAATGAATGAGGAAATAGTTTTGAATAGTTATTAATTCCATATCAGTTTTAATATTTTCTTTTGCACTGGGATGATCTCTTAGTAGAGAATTATGCATTTTGAGGGGCTAGAGTGGGTGGTACAAGAGCTACATATTTCTTTTCAACTCTGCTCATGACTATAGAATTTATAGCTGGAAGGAGCGTTAGAGATTCTTTAGTCTTATGGTTCACAAACTCCTTTGTGCATAGATCAGTCTGGCCATATCGCACAATTCCAAGTCACCAAAGAATAGAGCTGTCTCACTAAAAGCTGAGAAGCTTTTAAATGCGGATTCCTGGGCCTCATTCGTAGAGATTCTGATTCAATCGGGAAAAGATGAGTCCTAGGAATCTGCCCTCGACAGATAGCCCTTCCCCCCACCCACACACCCACAGAGGATTTAAACACAGTTGGATCAAAGAGCACATTTCGGGAAACACTGATCTGAACTGTTTTATTTATGGGTGTGAGAGATAATGTCCTAGGACGTTGAGAGACGTGCCCTAGTTTGTTAGTGGGAGAACTGGGAGTGGATCACACGTCTCATAACTGTGTTCGGTGACTTTTCCCACCAGAACATACACTGTTATTTTAGTGTCTAGTTACATCATGAACTAAAGATATGAACCACCAGCTTAAAGAGTCTTTATTTGTAGTAACTTCAGTTTTTTTATAAATGGTTTTCAGATGTTTGGGAAAGGCTTCAGCTCTCAGTTACTGTGCCTGAAACAGAGGAATGATGGAGGTGGTAGGGGAAAGGAAAACCCTCTCTGTCCTTACCCCGCCTCACATAACCTGCTGGAAACTGGCTTCTGTGTATTTTCTCCTCGAGTCATCATGCCCCTTGGAAGATTAACAGATACTTATTTAGAAAATCGTCCAAGGCATCCAGGAACTTGACACTTGTTGAAAGGGAGAGTACGTGCTGCTGAACACCTTCTCTCCTCAAGTGCGATGTAGCAACTGTTGCTACGCTCTTGGAGGAAAGAGAGAAAATGTTTCGTGTGCCTATTATTTAGAATGGTCTCCCCATCTCCGTCACAAACCAGTCATACAAAACACATGCTGTCCAGAGTCATGCAGAGCCTATGATGTAGTACTGCAAGTGGAAAGGAGTTTTCTTTACCGCTAATAGCCATTGTTAAACATCACATACATTTTATAAAAAAGGATAATCGTGAATTTTCTTTCAGAAATCAGTTGCAGAGCAATAAAGGCTTTTGACTGTTACAGAGTATTTATTTATTGATGTAAGCTGAAATTCAAATTCTCATTTCTAATGTTCCTTTGAAGACTGTATTAGTCTGGATGGGTTAGATTAAGCTGTGGTAACAAACAACATTCGAATCACAGTGGCTTAACAAAGGTTCATTTCGCCATCAGGCCATGTATTCAGTGTGGATTGTCAGGAGAGCATGGCTTGCTGTGTGCACTGAGGAATCCATGTTGACAGCAGCGCCGTCTCAGCCCGTGTGCTTCCATAGCTGACAGGGCAGGGCCAGGAGAATGCCAATTTGTTTTCCACTGGCAAATAAATGCTTCTACTCAATGGCAGATACCACTTCTGCTCACATTTTATTGGCCAAATCAAATTCGAGAGGGTTGATCAGATAATGTTATTAGGAACCCAAAATATATTTTTTCTTGGAAAACCTCAGTAGCTTTTCCAAACTTTCAGACTTCCAAGATGTGGCCTTGATGTTTAACTTTTTCGACTGTGTGTGTGTGTGTGTGTGTGTGTGTGTGTGTGTGTGTGTGTGTGTATGAACTGGGAGTTATAGCATTAGTGTAAAACCACTTAAAATTATCTTCGACTTACCAATTTAAAAATTTATAATTGGTAAAATATACATGACGAAATATTTACCATCTTAACCATTTTTCAGTGTACAGTTCAGTAGCATTAAGTGCGTTCACATTTTTAGGCAATGACTCTCCAGAACTCTTATCAACTTGCAAGACCGAAACTCCATAGCCATTAAATAGCAACTCCCTACTCCCCCTGCCTCTGCAACAGCCTTTCTACTTTCTATCCCTGTGAACTTGACTATTCCAGGTACCTCATATAGCATCTGTCTTTGTGACTGGTTTATTTCTCTCAACATAATGTCCACAAGATTCATTTATGGTGTAGCATGTGTCAGAACTTCCTTTTTACGGCTGATTAATACTCCTCTTTACTGTGTTTTATTTTTATCCATTCATCTGTCCATGGACACATGGATTGCTTCCACCTTTTGGCCATTGTGAGTAATGCTGTGATGAACATTAGTGTTCCATTTTGTTTTATGCATGCTGCTTTTTCTGTATAAAAGAGAAGCAACACCTTCAGACATCTAGTTTACTATTTGGGAGGCCTGAGGAACAGTTATTTAAATGATAGACTAACAGGCTCACTTTAAGGATCTTCTGCCAATAGTTATAGCAAAAGTTGAACAATACTCTATCCACCTCCTGAACATTCAACAGAGCCGATGGACTTATATGTTTGGTCTTATATGTAACCTGCAAATCTTGACATTTTCCAAGATAGGTGGAAATATGTGGCTAGCACATTATTTTTTCTAAAGATCCAGAAGCATGGAAAAATATAAATTATTTTCTTCCCTTTTGTACATCTGACTCAAATGCTGTGTGAAGGGAGGTCAAATATGAATCAATATGTAAAATGTAGGCATGTAAATTAATTGCTTGCATAGCACAGATGTGTGGAGGGGTTGGGGGTAATTTTGTGAGCAGTACTGAAAGGAAAGGAAGTAGACCAAGATCTAAACTGTGTTTACTACTTGGTAATTGCATGATTTTGGACAAATTAGTTACATAGCCCTTCTGAGTTGCATTCCCCCCACCAACTTCTGGAATGAAGAGCTTGGATTACATGGTTTTAGTGGATTAATACCACTTAATCATAACTTCTAAAATGAATAGGGGCTTCCAACCTTTTTAAATATAAAAACTTTTTAAAAAAACACAAAAATACTAATAGGTCTGTTTGATCGATTTTTTAGTAATGAAATCAGAGTGTGGCAACTCCCCTGCTTAACACCTTAAGTAGCTTCCTGTTGCCTTTAGACCAGGATTTCTGAGGCCTTTTTTCATGATCACCTCCCTTTTTAGACATTTTAAGACATTTCCTCCTAAGCCAGCCCCACCTCCATGAAATTTAAACACCATAAACTATCTGTTTACATGTGCTGTAGCCTTTTGAAGGGCCTCAAACCATTGTATCATCTAAGTCCTCTCCTCTTCCACTCCCAAGAACGAATTTTTCACCCCCTTGGGGGGGGGCATGGTCACCTCTGAGAATATTGAGAATACATGAGAATATATGTTTTATTGAGAATATATGTTTTAGACTAAGATTGAGAATCCTTACTAGTCTTAAGGGCCCAGCATCATCCACCCCCTGCTTAGCTCTCCACATTCCCCTTCTCTCCCCATCTTGCTCACTGCTGTCCAGTCCACTGGCCTCCTGTCGGGTCCTGAAGGACATCAAGCTTGTTCCTAGTTCAGGTTCTTTGTACAAGTTGTTCTTTTTGCTGGAAGGCTCTTTGTGGATTTTTAATTAACTAGTTCCTGCTCATCCATCTGTTCTCCAGCTTACATATCAGTTCCCCAGAAGAACCAGTCCCTCCATCCCTCTGCCCCAGTCTATATTAGATCTGTTATTCTCTCACAGTGCCCATTGTCCTTCAAACACTTGTAATCTGTATGACACTTATTTGTATTTTTATTATGTCTGCCATCTCCAATATATTGTAAGCTTGAAGCCAAAGACTGACTTATTTCCCTCTGTATGTCCCATTTAGCTTAGTGCCTGAAATTGTTGAAAAAAGAGCTAATGAAATGTTTTTAAGAAAATATGCGGTGACAAAAACTGCTCTGAACTTGGCATTGCTTTTTAAGTGAAAGTATACACTCATGTTGTACTCTTAACAACATAAAATAAATTCGTGCACCGCTAATCACAATAGCACCTATGCCGTATGTATTAGGCAAGGAAACACTAGCTGCCAAAGCAGTAATCCTGAAATTTCAGAGTTTTGACAAAATAGTTTATTTCTTCATTAAAAGTCCAATTGGCAGAACCGACTTGGGCCTAGAGGATCTGCCACGAGCAGTGAAGCCTACGCTGTCCTTAATGCATGGCTTCCAAGGTGACCGTGGTGCCGTGTCTGGATGACAGAGGGGGAAGAGAATGCTGGGAATTGCATGGGAGGTTTTCTTGGGGGTAGTCTTGGGAATGGAATGCATTACTTCTGCCCACGTCCGTTTTCTGCATTCCTATCCAGACTCAAATCTCCAGCAGGGTCCCAATCTCTGTGATCCCACCACAAGAACTCAGTCACATGGCCATGTCTCTTAGCCAGGGAGGCTGGGAAGACAGCTGGGAATTCAGGAGGTAAGCTGGCCTCTTCCATAATAGACTTGAAAAGTCACACATAGACACACAAGTTGATGTCTCGATGTATGTGTATTTACAAATTACTTTCAGTAACTTAGGGGCCCCTGTGGAGTCCAAGACCTAGAGAATGGGAACCACTAAAAATAAGAGAATGTGAGTTTTATTTTAGGAGAAGTTTTTGTCTAGCTCATCATTTTTTGAAATTAAAAGGAGAAAGTGGACTGAAGTTGGGGTAAATAGGCTGTGTGTTAGAAATACGCTATATACACCTAACTGAACAAAACAATTAATTGCCATGAAACAACTGATCTTCCCAGGCTCTTGTGTAGCTGTGTTCAGAGAGTGGAGATTAGCATCTTGTCAGCTGAATGTAAGCCCAGGTGGGGTTCTGGTTGAGCTGCTGGCAGCATTGTCATGAGTAAAATGGAGCCTTTTTACCAATGGACTGTTTTCAGTTCCCAAATCACCTGATAAGCCCTATTCTTTTGATGAACTACAAATAAAAACTAGTTATCCATCCCATGGGGCTGTTAATCAAATAGTGTCTTTATTTAAGGAAAAAAAAAAAGACCTATTGCATGTCTGGTTCATAATACCACAAGGCAATTGTAATTGATCTATGAAATCCTGATACTGTGCTTTTATCTGGGCCAAAGCTTACCTGGCCATCCTTCTGGTTTGCCATTCTTCCCTATGCCATGGAGTGGGAGTGGAAATACGAGCCTGGGCATTTCTTTTGTGCACAGTTTGTGAACCTTCTCTACTCCTCAGCAGAAAGAAAAAATTTCTGAGCTTGGCATGTTAGGTGGAACTGCTGTTTTACTTGTATGTAATTGTATTGAGGCGCTTTCGAGACTTGTTTGCTGTTTTCCTTTCTATCATCCATCTAACTCTGTAACCTAGCTATTCCTTTAGAAAAGTTAGAAGAAAAATAATTTGGAGGTGAAATATAACCTTCAAATAGAAAAACGTACATTTTAAATTCAAAAATTTCAAACAAGTGAATTGGCTAATTGGATGCTTTTCAGCAAGTGTGAACATGTTCCGCCTCTTGCATCTTTCAGCTGTTTTGCTTTTTCTTTTGCATAAGGTACAGTTTCAGATCAGTGTTGTCCTCCTTTCTTGGCTTCTGGAGAAGCTGAAAAGTGTTTGACTGACATTATCAGAAAGTTGTAGCAGTTGTGAACATAACTCCAAAGCAGGTTGGTGAGGTCACACTGGTATCCTTCTTGGTGCCTTAGTAGGATTAATAAAGAAGTTTATGCTGAAGTGCCAGCCAGGGCCAGAGCCGGACAAGGGACCTCCCCAATCCAAGGATCTGCAGTTTGGAAAAACTTCACAGTTTTGCTGAGTTGCAGCAAATTGGTGGATAATCATCTTCTGCATATTATGAAAAACCGTCTTATTTAGAGGGAGACAGCAATGTCGAAGCTGGATGGAAATGGCTCTGTGAGACCCCTGCTACAACAGGAGTATTTGAGTTACATTTTGCTTGAATCCTCCTAGGAAGAGCTTCAGGTGTCGCTGTTCTTGGCAGCATGCCATTTCCAGCTGGATTTTGTTCTAGGTCTTCTCCCAAGTGGAAGATGGCTGTTCCGAGGAATGCTTATTCAGTGGGAATTTGGGAGCCTGTCAGCCAACCATGAGCTCAAGCAGTTCTCCTTCCTTGCAGCTGGAGCCGATTATGTTTTTAGCTGCCACTGTTAATGAGTCAAAAAGCAGCATCTGGAGAGTGGGCCTGTCACCTCCAGGGCGGTCTGCCACCTTACCATCAGTTGCTCCAAAGTGGGTCCAGGGTGTAGAACGGATAAAGCTGAATGTTGGGTGGGTGGGTCTCTGAGGCTGTTTTTGAGAGAAAATGGGAAATGATTTTGACATTGACTTGCCGGTTACAGTTTATACCTCTTATGCTTTTTTGTGTCCTGGTTGTTTTTGTTTCAAGTAGAAGGCTTTCTAGTCATAAACTCAATTTTAGTTGAAAATGCTGTAGAGTTCTCTCTTTAAAGGCTTCTCCTATAGTCATTAACTTTTTGGGTGATTTCCGAAGCTAGGACTTTGGAACTGATGACAGGAAGCCCTTCCACTAAATTTATTTCATTCATTTTGTAAGCCTTTTCTCTGTTGGGTGGGGAAAAATATATTCCCTTTAGTTCAGGCTGTCCCAGAAAATGTTTTCATTTTGAATACAGTGATCTAAGTAATCAGATTATTACAACACTTTTTTTTTTTTTTTGAAACAAATATAAGTGCAAGCTCTTTGGAGTTTATTCAGGAATCCATAATTTGGTAATTTCTTTTGTTTTGTGACCTGATACGTGATCTCTTCCCCACATTTTAGGACACATTTCTTTCTTAAAGTGGTTTGACTTTTATTTTCTGTATTTGACCGCTGTCTTTCAGATCAATTAAATAGGATAATTAAACCTTCAAGGAAAGGACTAAGCCCTGAACATCTTGCTGGGGTCGTCCCAAGTTCCCAGCCATACACCATGCATAGTAGACGCTCCTCAGGTTAAGTTCTGTAGGGTTTTTTTTTGGCTGCTGTAATACATCACCACAAACCAGGTGGCTTAAAATGAGAAAAATTTATGGTCTCACTATTCTACAGGTCAGATATCCAAACTCAGGGTGTCGGCAGTGCCATCCTCCCTCCAGAGGCTCAGAGGGAGAGTTCGTTGCCTCTTCTGGCTTCTTGTGGTATCCAGCATTCCTTGGTATTCCTTGACCTCTGGTCATGTCACTCTAATCTCTACCTCTCTCTTCAGGTTACCTTCTCCACTGTGTGTGTCAAACCACTCTGCCTCTCTCTTGCGATGGCATTTAGGACTCACCTGGACAATCCAGGGTAATCTCATCTAAAAACCCTGAATTTAATCACATCTGAAAAAGACCTTTTTCCCAGACACTGGACATGACTTATCTTGGGAGCCATTGTGACATCTACCATACCCATGTGTGGTTCTTGCTTATTCTTGTAGCTAGTTGTTGGATCTTTGTCTAAAGCACTTAACCTCAAGAATATTTGCTTCTGTTTTATTTTTGGTAGGCTGTTTGCCTCAAATCACTTCTGTTTTAAATATCTTCCTATTCTTTATTCTTTTGTCTTTAGGATATCAAATTATTTGTAGTGAAAATGGCTTTGGTACAGGCAGTCTGTGTCATCGGTAGTGAGTTTTAGATGCTCTTTGGGACTCAGGACAAAGCACTGTGGTTATCACCATGAAAACTAATGAAAAACTGGATGTGGTGTCCAGAGCAGCTTTTTTGTGCATATGTACAGATTAGAGGGCATCAAAGTCTTATCATTACAATACTTGCAATTCCCCCATAATCTCTGTTTTGAGCATTTTACCTTCTAAGATTGACGCCTATGTTTTTATTTTATTTTTTATTCTTCATATCCTCTAGAATATTCAACTCCGTAATTCTTCAACTCTACAAGCGCTTATTGCTATCACCTTTTCACTTACCTTACTCACCTTCCTTCTCCCTGTGACCAGCTTAAATGCCTTGGCCAATCATTATAACCAGTCCCTCAATTTCTTTCTTCCTCTCTCTCTGGTGCTCTCTCTTGGCTAAACCTTAACCAAAGTTAATACCACCTGTGCATGGTCACTGTCCTCAAATGGGCACTGTACTGCTCAGCAGTCATACTGTATTTTCCTTGTCCATCCACTCTCTCTGATGAATATTTTCTGTCTTTTCTCTGATCAACTCTCCCACTTTTTATTTCATTGAGAAAATAAAAGCTCTCAGAAGAAAACGTCCATATTTCCCATCTACGTGCATCTAGTTCATGTACTCTGACTTCTCTCCAGTTGTGGTGGGTAAACCATCCACACCGCAAACACGGCTGATCTGTCCACTTGGTGTCCCAGATCCCATCCCCATTTGCCTAGTCAAGGATATTGCTTTGATAATTCTTCCTGCCTTTTCTGCATCCTCTTCCTCCCCGTCCCTCCCTTACTTCCTTCCATACTGAACTTTTCCTGTCAGCCCGCAAACATACTCTTATTTCTGTTGCCTTAAAAAACGTTCCCTTGATATTACTTGTCCCTTCCTTTACCACTTCAGTTTCCCACTCCGTCGTGCATTAAAACTCGATCAAGGGGTCTCCTATATTTGCTCTGGTTGCTCTAATTATCTCTCGATTGCATTGTAATCGAGCTTTCACGTCATTATTCCTTTGACAGTGTTAGGAAGGCCATCAGTAGCTTCATAATACCAAATCCAGTAGACAGTTCTCAGTCTTCATTTTACTTATCACCTTAACACATAAATGATCATTCCCTCTTCCTGTAACGTCTTTCATCACTTGGCCTCTGGAACACTACATTCTCCTTTCCTCTTACCTTTCCTGTGTATCTGTCACACCTCACGCCTAATTCACTAGGAATGCTCTGAGCTCTCCATCTATAGATGCAGAAGAAAATAACTTCGGACATCTTCAATGTCACAGTCTTGCTTCGAACGATCCACCTCTCATCTGGATTACTGGAAAAGTACTCTTCAGATGGTCTCAGTGTCTGCTCTTATCTGCTTTTTCAGTCTGTTCTGGGCATAGCATTCTGGTGATACTGTTTACCTAAGTCAGGCCATGGTATTCCTCTGCGGGATAACGTCCGATGTGCTCTCATTGTTACCACTTCTCATCTTAGAGTAAAAGCTACAACTTTTGAATGGCTTATAATGCCCTAAAATCTGGCCACTCTCTGATCCTCTCTCCTCTTGGTCTCCTCTTTGCTGTGCTCCTGCCACATTGGCCTTCATGCTGTTCTTCGAACATGCCAGGCATTCCCTACCTCCGGGTTTTGTATATAGTATTTAGCTGTTTATAAAAACAAAACAAAAATTATGTCTTGATGCTCATTTCTGCTTCTTAAATCTTGAGACAAATATACATGTGTATATGGTTTTCCTAAGCATAATTTCCTTGCTATTTGCTAAATAAAAACTGTTTCTCTGTGAAATGAGTTCACATATTAGACCCTTGTGCCTTATGTCATTTTATAGAATTATTATCTCCCTTTTGCAACTCCAGAGCAGTCAAAATCTTCATTGTCATCCTTTTTTTAAAAACACTGGCTCATTTCTTACCTATGACTCTCTTATCTCTATCGGTTGGGGTATACTCAAAACTTATTGGTATCATAGACTTAGAAGAAGATTGAGGTACCTTTAACATAAGTAGAAGTTCACAGATGAGAGAGGCCGTATTTATGACCAAGTCTTCTCTGGTCCAGGGCCTATAAGGGAAAGAACACAGTCTGGCTGCTGGCTCAGCCACCCACTTGGCAGAGCAACCTCAGGGAAACCTCATAATCTCTGTGGCCTTTGTTTGCCATCTGTAAAAGGAAAGGAGTTGAACCAGTTATGCTCTGAGGCCTTTTTCAATTGGAGCAATCTGTGAGTATGGGTAGGGGTATCACTCAGGCCATAAATACCTGCTAGATTGTATTGAGCTCTTTCCCTTTTTGTACCTGTTCTTTGCCAGCTTTCATGTTAAAATTTCCACCAGACAGCAACACCAGAGGCAGAGGACTTACAGAGGGTACCACCCCGATGACTGCCAGATATCTCCTTGGCCTAGCCACTACCTACATGGATGGGCTTTTGTTAGAAACTGGCCAGCTTTAGTTCCCATTTCATAAATAAACTTTAAAGTACTCCCTTGAAGAGTGAGAAGCTGCCAGTGGTACTGGCAGTGAGTTTCATAATTATTTTTTGATGCTTTCCATGTGACTTTCAGTCTGAGGGTGGTGTGTTTGGTTGGATTGTTGAGACAGGTTTCCCATGGACATGTTTTACACCTGGTGGCCCTGCAGGAAACTGTAGTTGGAGGTCTCCTTGTTCCTCTGGGCCTCTGCTAGCCTCTGCACGTGTCAATTTCTGTCTCTGCAGCAGCAACCTTTGTCAGCCCCTCTGCCATTATGGCATTATGCATGGCCGATGCTCAGGAGAGCTTGAGACTACTCAGCTCAGACAGGCTGAATCGGGTCTTAGAAAGCATTTTCCCGAAAACGCTGTTGCAGATAGTGATGAGGGATAACCACACAAGTACACTGCTGTGGGCCAGGCTCTGGCTTGCATTTATCTTTAATCCTTACAATAGCTCTTCCAGGGAGGCTTTATCTCCATGTTAAGAATGTTGAAAAGTGACCTAGGTATTAAGTAGCAACCAGGAAAGAATTGAGCTGAATTGGAACCCAGACCTTTCTGACTTCATAGTATATGTTCTCTGTATTGCTCTAAACTGGCTCTCAGGTGTAATCTGTGCTAGTCTTAGATCCTTTATAGTTAACTAGATCTTGATGGGTTGATTAGGACTCCAGATCGTAATTGTGTTACATTGTTTTATAGAAAAAAAATTCCTAGTTTTAAACAAACTTAAAAACTGTTAACATTAACCTTTTGTAGGTTGGGTAGCTTGGTTGACTTGTTAAGTGCCATTTTTTTTTTAAATCGTTATTCAGATCTCTTTTCTATTAAAAGATTAAGACAATTAAGGTTAGTTGAGAATTGGCCTACTGAATATGGTTGGCCATATTATGCTTCCTTCTCTTAAAATAAAAAAGAAAACATCATCTCCAATAAAATCACTAGAAATTAGGAGGAAAGGAAGTCTCTAATGCTTTCTTTTAAAACGCATGCATCTTGAGGTTTGAATCAAAATGATAGTGTTTTATAGTTCATATTTGTTTAATTATAACATAGTGTACTTGCTTTTGAGAGAAGTGATAGAAGTTTAAGGAGGAGGTAAAGTAATGTAGACACCCACTACCTCTTCTCCAATGATATCCTGATGAGTTAAGCATAAATGAATCAGAAACAGATGGAATTTTTTCCCTCCTTGAAATACACATGAGTTTAAAAACCAAGGGAAAATATGCTTCATAAAAAAAAATGTTTTTTTTTTTTTTGTTAAAACCCAAATGTTTGAATTATAATTTAAGATTATCATAGGTTCCAGCTAGAAGTTGTGTGCACTCATCTCTAATTTAGGTGGGTGTGTACATAAGTCGAGCATTTAAACTATTCTGTGGAGCTGCTGTCAGGGAGGCATAACAGTCCTGTAAAATGACATAAGGCACAAGGGCCTTATGTGCAAACTCGTTTCACATGGGTTCTTGGGTATTGAGTAACATGAATTTCATGTAATTTGATTCTTGAAAATTTCATAAGGTTTACCTCAATCTTTGTGTATAGAAGTGGAAACAGTTTCAAAGGGATACCTCCAGGTGCTATGCTGGGCATCTTTACTCGTCATTCTTCTGCCAACGGTGGAGTGTCATCTCCATGACCTTGTGCTTAACTGATTCTCCCTCAGTTTCTTTGCTCATTGTTTTAGGTTCACTTGAAGCCAGTATTTCCCATAATTTCTTCCACTAGCTGCAGGTGTTCCTATGAACTTTGACCTAACTTTGACTTTACTGTAAACTAGAAAATTGCCAAAAGGTGTCAGCTGGATATCAGGAAATCCCCTTGACCACACAAAAACTGAGAACTAGAAGAGATTATCCAGTCATCTTCCTCTGATAAGGTCTTTCCTTGGTGACTGGCTTAACTTGGCTGTGGTGTCTTTGAGGAACAGCGGGGAAGGAAACTTTTGAGAGCACATTTTTCCAAATCATGAAACTGTTAACTCCGAGCAGACCCATTGCTTTCTCCTGATATTTCTGACTGGATACCTTACTGCCATCTTAACCTGGACGTAGAGAAGATCCATTTTTTGGCAAATTATTAAACATCTTCTCTGCCTAGTCCTTGGTATGAGGGAAAATATCCCTCCTTATGCTTATGCCATCTCCACACTGAACTATCAAATATTTGTATTTTTTTCCCACAAATATCCATCAGGTTCTGTTTTATCCTCCAATTATATAGCTTGGTTCCCTCTGTATATAGTTTAGTCATCTGGTTTCATAATGACTACTTTCCTTCAATCTCTAGAAAATTCTATGTCTCCTAACCATTTTTATTTTGATTCTCACTCGGTCCTTTTCCTTTCTCTGGTGAACTTTTTTTTTTTTTTGGTAAAGAGAAAGGATGAGAGACAGAGACAGACATACAATATAATTGTTGGGGGTGATATTGGTTAATAAAATTATATAGGTTTCAAGTGTAAAATTCAATAATGCATCATTTATATATTGCATTGTGTGTTCACCACTCAAAGTCAAGTCTTTTGTCATCATATGTTTGACGCCCTTTACCCTTATTTACCTCCCCCATTTCCCCTCTGGTAACCACCAACTGTTGTCTGTGTATATGAGTCTTTCTTTGTCTTGTTCATTTGTTGCTTTCAGTTTTATATCCCACATATGAATGATATCATATGGTTCTCAACTTTTTCTGTCTGACTTATTTTGCTTAGCATGATTATCTCAAGATCAATCCATATTGTCGCAAATAGCAGTATTTCATTTTTTTTATGGCTAAGTAATATTCCATTGTATATAAACCACATCTTCTTTATGCAATCATCTATTGAGGGAGACTTTCATTGCTTCCATGTCTTAGGCACTGTGAATAATGCTGCAGTGAATCTCAGGGTGCATATATCTTTACAGATAAGTGTCTTCAGAATTTTTGGGTAGATACCCAGAAGAGGGATCGCTGAGTCATATGGTAATTCTATTGTTAATTTTTTTGAGGAACTTCCATACTGTTTGTAATAGAAGGACCTATCCACTGAAAACTAGAAGACATTATTAAAAGCAATTGAAGAAGACAGAAATGGAAAGATATTTCATGAGCTTCTTTTTTTAAATTGTAAACATGACACTACTTAACCTTGTGAAGCCTTCCTTCGTTAGACCTTAAAACTCCTATAATCATCTAGTTCCTAGTTAGTTTCTTTGGTTCTAATCAAACTATTCTCCTCTTGGATCCCCTTAATTTCTTTTCATAGCTATGGTTTATGTTCTGTGCTATCTCCAATGTCTAGAATACTGATTTCTTTTTTTAAATCTCATTAATGTCTTTTCATCTCATTCAAAAATCTTCAAGATTCTCTTTTAAAAATAATGTATATTTGGTGACAGTGATATATGACTGTTGATATATAAAATTTTACCTCAAGGAAAGCTTTAGCTCATTTAATGGAAGAATGATTATAATGATCATAATGAATCTTCCTGGGATTTCTATGTTTTCAGCTGGTGTTTGATGTTTTACGTCATTCATTCATTCATTTCTTTAGAGCACATATATTGAATACATACCATGTTCTCTTACTATTTTAAGCACTGGGAATAAAAATGTGAATAATACATTACTCTGATCTGACAAAGTACATAATTGGAGGAAGACAGACATGTATAAATGTATAAATGATATCACAGTAGACTGTGTCTACTATGATGGATGTTTTAACAGTCCTGTGGGCACATGGAGGGAGTAATAAAGTTGGCTCAAGAAAGGTAGGGTGTCACCAAGAAAGTGACATTGAATTTGAGTCTTTCTGGCTGAGTGGAGGAACGGGGAAAACCAAGGTATTGGTAGAGAATAGCATTGCAGAGGCATGGAAGCATGAAAAAGGTGTGTTGGGGGTTGGAGGGGAGAATAAAATAATATGTGTGATTAAAATGTAGAGTGTGGCAGGACTAAGAATAGGTCATAAGGCAGAGTGGTAGGTTAGATTGGAAAATTCTTTGAATATTGATAAGAGTTTGATGTGAGCCCAGAGTGATTGGAGTTTGTTTCATGCTTGCATGTATTTTAGTGTAATGAAATGATCTAAATTGTTTTAAGATAGTAACTCTTACACCATCATGGAAGGTGGATTTGAGAAGACAAAAGACTCCAAATTGGGAGATGAGTTGGCATAAATATTCCAAGGAACCAGGTGAGAGATAATGAGGCCTCAAGCAGTAGGCTGTAAAGGACAGACTTCTTGCAATAGAATTTGGTGGCAGATTGAATTCAGGGGGAAGTAGAGAGAGAGGAGCAACTGATGACTCTAAGAGGTACATAGCTTGTGTGGATGGCAGTGCAGTTTACTGAGATAGGAGTATAGGAAGAAAAAGCAATTGGGATGGGTATACAAAGAGTTTAGTTGTTTACTTGTTGGAAGTGGCTGGGGGACATCCATGTAAAGCTGCCTAGTAGGCATTAGGGAATGCAAGATGGGCCTGCAAAAGAGAGAATTTGCATTAGAAATAGCAACCTGTTGTGTCCTTTGACTTCCACTGTCTGAACAATGGTACTTTTTATATAGATTCGTATAAGGACAAGCCTGCTTATGCTTACATTGCTCTTTTTTCTCTTGGCCATTTTCGAATTTTATTGACAAATTGTTCCATTCACATCTCTATGGCTCCAGATTTTGATGTTGATTCCTTTTTTATAAGAGTTGTTATTTTCGGCCTCAACTTCAGACCTTTTGGTGAGATAATTTCATATTTTTTTGTCATTTTAAAGTTGCAGTTCTTTAGCCAATCATATTACTGCCCGTTACATAAAAGGAAGAAGTCAAACATATTTCTTGGTTTACACATTTCAGGCAGGCGATTTTCCAGCTGTTGTCCCTTGGAAATCTTCCCATTCTTCTTATCTCATTAAACAAAATGGAAACTCACAAGGTCCGTAATTTTTAATTTGTAGTTATAGAAATTCATGGTTTGGTTGCCCATCAAAGCATCTGGTGGGATAGTTAGCCAGTGTACTTAAAAAGGCTTCAAGCTTTAATCTAGTTTTTGAATACTTATAACTTATTCGCTAATTATGGAGACCACTTTTCATACATTTTCAAAATAGAATCTATAAATTTTAGTAGTTGATGCAGTCTCAAAAATTTTTCCCATCATTGAGGAGAATATCCTGTATGCTACTATCGAACATATGTCAGACCTCATTTTTCAAAGAACCTGAGTTTGAGTGTGCAGTCAGGGGTGATATTAAATACTTAATAACTAATAGTAATATGTAAATGTTTGTTTATTTAAAAATATTGGATGATTCCATCCACTTATATGAGGTATAAGCAAATTTATAGAGACAGAAAGTTGAACAGAGGTCACTAAGGGGCTGGGGGAAAGGAAGAGTTATTGTTGAATGGGTACTGAGTTTCTGTTTGGGATGATGAAAAAGTTCTGGAAATGAACAGTGATTATGGTTGCACAAAATTATCAATGTACTTAATGGCACTGAATTGTACTTAAAATCGTGCTAGTATTCTCTTGATGGAGTATAAATATGCATCATAAAACTGACTACCGGGTGTAGCTTAAATTATTCATCAAGTAATTGTAATCATTTCCAAGTTATTAGTTGATGGTAAGAAATTGTTGGTGTGATCTTCTGCTTGGTAATGTCTTAGTGTGAGCTCTGATGTGACACAGGGAACTGTGACAAACTCTTCCAAGTTCTCCATTAAATTATTGGTTGGTTAGGTCCCTGGTGCTGGTACTGTTGCAACTGAAAATGTCTGGGTGATGCTCACCTGGAAGCCAGTCCTTTCCATTTGGCATGGGAAGAGTCTATACTTTGACCTTCACTGAAAACACCACTACTGACCTGCCCATCATAACCCCTCTCACACACTGAAACACACATGCCTTGTGCTGCCACCACCTAGGTCATTTCAGCAGCCACTAGAAGCGACACATCTGTGCTGGCATGACTCCAAAGTCCATTACCTGTTTCCATGGCTGCCACTGGGTGACATAATTAGGTAACTTGTAGTCTCAATAAATGTAAGATTTCTTTTTACCAGCTTGTATAGAAGTATTTCAGTATTTTTACCACCAGTATATGTGATCTGAATGTCAACCTTGGTTACTTACTACAACGGGCTCTATACAAGAGAGTTTGCAATGGTAGTTTATAATGGTTTATTCCTTAGAGCTTAACATATTATGTGTGTACTTGACCCAGATTGCATGTTGAGGTCTTGGATCTTGGGCGGTTAAAAGGTATAGCTATTGATTTTGAGATGGGGTAACAGACCACTCTTATCTCATCACAGGTTAATGCAGTTTCTTTTACTTCTTGAATTATCTTTCCCTGAACTTCATGGGAAGGTGGTGGCAGGATCCCTGTTTAAATTATTTGTTGTTTTATCTGGAGTAGATGCATTTATTTTGCCTCTTTTCCACATGGGTAAGAATAGCTTATGAATTTTGAGTTTAAGCCATTTAAAAAATATGAAAATACTATGAAAGTTCCTCATCATTCTCTAGAGACGTTCATCAGAGTTCCATGGTTAGGATTATTATTTGTACTATTTTGCATTAAACTGTATTGTCATTCTTTAGAAAATCTGCTTCTGCCACAGATGATTTTTGTGTGTTTATATTTATACTGAAATATAAGCTCATATGTAGTATGTATAGGAACAAGGAGAATGGATTGAAGTAGTGTCGCTCACTGTTACCTACTTGTTCAAATCAGCATGTCTGACAGCCAGGTCAACATGGTCCATTTGAATAATAGTTACAACTTGTTAAACCAGGACTTTTTACATAAATTATTGTTCAAATAGGTGAACATTTGGAATGAAAATGAACAGTAAAAAATTAAAATGATAAACTTTTCTGAAAAACAGTCAACAGATTAGTTTTATTATATATAAAATAGTACTATATAAAAATGTTTTTAAAAATCTAAGAAATACCATTATTGGATATAAAATTTAAAATTTCTTTACATTGATTATATGAATATTAAAACCAAAAAAGGAAGAATAATAATTCTTGGACCATATGTACATAATTTCATCAGTCACCTTGCCATTTCTGTCTCTAATATATCTCTAATATTTTGAATATTTTATTTTTAAAGCATGGTTTTACATATATAATTATCTCTATGATCCTTTTTAATATTTTGCTAAATTTAAATGCTGTGAAATTTGTGGACTTCTGAACTTTTTTCATCCTACCAAATGTAAATTTTCTAATTTAAGATAGGAATTTTGGAATTCCATCAAAAGATTCTTCCCACCAGTGAAGCTAATGCAAAGTGCAGTCAGAGAATGTCAAATTAAATCTTATTCCTTGTTTGAGGTGCTCTCATCATTTAATTATTTCACTTGCTCCCTTTCTTTTGTAGGAATTAATTTCAATGCCTTCCTATATGAAAACTTTGATTTTATAATCGAAATTTGCTAAAAGCTTCAAAAACTAAGTGTTTTTTTGACATTTTATTGTTTGGTACTTTGACTACTTTATATTAAAGATTTATAATGGATTTTGAACGGAATACAATAAAATTTAGATTTGTTTACAAAAATAGGTCACTATCATTGTAAGATACTGGAGTTTATTTACAAAATAGTTCTACAAGTTTTCTAAAAATCTATTATTTTTCTAAAAACCTATTGATGATGACTGAGAGCAAATTAAAAACACATACTGCCGTGCAGAAGCATGTGTCAGTAGCATCAGCTTTATTCCTGGTTGCTTTAACTGTGTGTGTGTGAGTGTGTGAGTGTGTGTGTGTAAAATATAACTATATTTATAGTTACTTAAGTATATAACTATTAACAGTTTTATATTATTTACATAAAAAGTGACTATAAAAAATTTACAAAACTATACATGCGTATGTGATATATACACACAGTTAAAGTAACTAAAATAACTAAAAAAATAAGGCATTGACCTTACACACAAACATACACACACAAACACACACATACTAGCTAATTTTGTAAACCACAACTATTTTATTTTATTTATTTTTTAAGCCTACAGCACCTGGTCTTCCTAGGTGGTCTCCCATCCAAGTACTAACCAGGCCCAACCCTGCTTAGTTTCCGAGATACCACAGCTATTTTAATTGGCTGACTATCACAATTTGGACACAACCTCTTGTTATTTCAAGTACATTTCTTAATTTATAAGAACATCATTTTTACCAGGATGCTATGCTCTTTTAAATTTGTATTTGTACTTACATTACAAAAATGCTTTTATCTTCAATGATGAACTTTTTAACAGATTTTACAGTACCAGTCACACTATTGTTAGCTATTTCGCTTAAGACAGAGTGAACTTCCCAGAGTTTTACTCTTTTCCAGGAAGTGCGTGAGGAATCAAATGGTCATTGACATCTGCTCAACTGACTTCCCTTTGAAGCATCTGGTGACAGTGATCATTTAACTGTTTGTAGTCATGTTCATAGCAGTTGGGACACACATGGTTGTGCTAATTATTAGGAATCCTCTCTACAAGGTCAGTATTATTATTTCCCATTTTACATGAGAGGAAAGTGAGGCTCAGGTACATTAAGCATCTTATCCAGGACCTTAAAGCTACTTAGAAACATCTGTATGATTCTGGACACTTATCCTACTATAAATCACTGCCATCCTAGTATCCAACAACCTTAAGTATAAAATGAAGGTACAGTGTTAAGGATATTTACTGTGAGACAGATATCTAACTAATTTTTTGCAAGGAAAATTCAGTTATTTCAACACAATTTACTGACTATTGTTTCTGTCCTGTCTATGATGCCTTCTCTCTCATACCCTAGTTCTCATACAAGTATAGGATTATGTCTGGGCTCTCTATTTTGCTGCACTGATCCTTTTGAGAATGGCTCCTCAACCCCCAGTCCACAGACCAGTACTGGTCTTTTGCCTCTTAGGAACCAGGCCATACAGCAGGTGAGCAGTGGGCGGGCGAACGAAGCTTCATCTGTATTTGCAGCCACTCCCCAGAGCTAGCATCACCGCCTCAGCTCCACCTCAGATCATCAGGCATTAGATTCTCATATGAGCCTGGTGCCAAAAAGGTTGGAGACCGCTGCTTTTGAGTGTTCCTGCATAGGTACAATCATGTTTTAATTACTACAATTTAATATGCTATAATTTGTAAGTCTTGTTATCTGGGAACAATTTCCCTCCTATGCACCTCAGTTCCTCCTCCTCCTCTACTTTAAAATGTCATAGCTGTACTCAAACCTTGACTCTTTCTAATGAATTATTAGTTCATCCATTTCCATATTTTTTATTGGAATTGCACTGTTTTTATTAATTGGGGTAGAAATGACATCTTTATGATAGTACATGTCTCATTCTTGAATTTGCTCTTTCCATTTAATCAGGTCTTCTTCGATGCTCCTCAATACAGTTTTGTAATTTTCTCCAGAGGCTCTTATACATCTGTGATTGGATTTCTTCCTGACTGCTTTATTAGTACTTTTTGTTGTTGAGTATGGGATATTTTTTCCCATTTTCTAATTTGCTGTTATCAATGTGGAAGAATGTTATTAGTAAGGAGGGAATGTTATATATTTTATCACTTTTGTATCAGATTATGTTACTCTTTGCTCAAAGTCTCTCACAGACTTTCTACCCAACTTAGTGTAACATCCAAGGTCCTTATGATGACCTGTACAACCCTGCTGTGATCTGGTCCCATGACTTTGTTCTGGATTGTCTCCTGCCTTAAGCTTCCTAGTGCTCCTTACAGACCTATATACCACTCTCTGCCCTATCATTTTCTCCTTTACCATACTTTGTTTTCCTTCATAGCTCTTGTTACTAACCGACATTTAATTATTTTTTTACTTCTTTTCCTGCCTTCTGACACTATAAGGTCCATAACAGGGATTTTGTTTTATTTATTGTTGTATCTTCAGTACCTAGAACAGTGCCTGGCACATGGTAGATGCTTAATAAATACTTGTTTTAATGAGTGCCTAAATGAATCCAGCAGCTCTGCTGAATTCTATATTAGAAAACCCAAGACAAAATAATAGAACTCTTTTGACAGTCTGCAACTCAAGAAAATATTGAAAGAGGTGTACCCTTTATTATGGGCTGACGTCCCCAGGACTGTGGTGTGAACATACATCATTAGCTAAGAGGATACCTAAGTGGATGCATCATATTACTCCTACACGTTTCTGCAAAGTCTTTGACCTCTTTGTGTACTCAGGCCTTCGCTTCCCATGTGGTGAACTGTCGTCCCTGAAACTCCTCAGCACAATGTGAAAGGACATTTCTGGTGAACTTAAGGAATTCCCTTAAATATATATTGAAATCTCAGCATTTTCTTTGATTGTACCCTTTATTAGCATCGAGCTGCTTGGCAACGTGGCCAAGAAACCACAGCCACCCTTGGGAGAAAGCTTTGTCACAGGAGTTGTGACATTGCTAGATGTTCAGTTTGTTTTTATTGCTACTATTGACGCTCAATAGTACATTTGTCACAATGTACACAAGTGCACTTTTCCATTCATTCATTTATTCATTCTGTAACCTCGGATTGAAAAAGAGCGTGCTTAAGGCACTGTACTCGGTGGAGTAGGTTGCATGACAAGCATGGCAAAAACCCTGTTGTTGGGGGGCTGCTGGTACTCAGTGGAAATAGCTAAAATTCATGGTGCTCAGGGACACCAGGGAAGAGAAGCAATTCATTCTACCTGGCAGGGCCCTGGGAGATTTCACAGAGAAGGCAACAATTGAGCTTGGCCTTGTTTGTTAAAGGATGGATACAGTTTCCAAGGGGAGAATAGAAAACTGCCTTTACAAAAGTAAAGTGTTTTTGATCTAGAAATTTCACTTAGAGTAATTTGTCCTACAAATATACATGTGGACAAAGATTTATTCATGAGGATGTTCATTTAGAATATATTCATAAAAAGCAAAATAATGAAAATGATTTAAATGTCCATTATTATGGGACTGGTTTAATGGTCTGCGCGTGTTAAAAATAAGGAAATCTATAAGCACTGATTTAGAAAGATATAACATTAAATTTGAAAAAACATACCTTAAGGCTCAGAATAATACATGTAGAAAGAAAAAGGATATGCTTACATATGCATAGGAAAAATCTGGATGGAAACTGTTTTAGTTATCTATTGCTCCAAAACAAACCACTTCAGAGCTTAGTGGTTCAAAACAACCAAGTTTTTTTATGCTCTTAACTTTGTCTATAATGAAATTATTTGGTCAAGACACAACTGGGAAGGTTTACTTCTGCTCCCGAATAATTGGGGTTTCAGGTGAGGTAGCTTGAATGGCTGGAGGTAGCTGGATTGCTTGAAGGGGCCCTATGTCTGGCTGTTGGTTGGGTTCCTTGCTTCATTTCCATATCACATCCATATTTAATATGGCTCCTCAGTCTCAAGTCTGGTGCCTGGACTGGGATAATTGGAAGATCTGGAGCTACTCAGGGCAGGTATCTCTCTCTCTCTCTTCTCATCTTTCTCCAAGTGGCATCTTCATGTGGCAAGCTTGAGCCTCCTCAGAGCATGGTAATCTCAGGTAAGATTTATAAGGCAGCTGGCTTCTCCCACAGTGAGCATTCCAAAAGGCCCTGGTGGAAGCCACAGGGCTTCTTGCAATCTGACTTTGGAAGTTCTAGAACATTACTTCTGCTACATTCTATTGATTATGCCAGTCACTAAGACCAGCCCAGATTCAAAGAATTGGTTATCACCTCTCGATGGTGGAAGAGCAAGCATTTGCAGCTGTCTTTAATCTACCTTAAATCTATCTAAACTCAGATATATAAGAAGTTCGTTAATAGTCATGGCCTTTGAAGAGAGACTTACAGGGTCTGGGATATTAGGAAGACTTACAATTCATTGTATATTTTCCAAAATGTTTTAATTTGAAAAAAAAAATCATCATATCTATATGATGTTTTCAATTGAAAAAACAGCCCCAAACCTAGTAATTCATAAAAAGCTCAGGTGACATAGAATTGGAGGACTTGTGGAGGCATGGCAAGGAGCCGTGCTCAGTTGTTTAAATTGTTTCCCAGTGTTCCCACAAAGAGAGCACTTTCTCTCTTGCACAAATAAAGGAGTTATGTACTGAGAATAGGGAAAGTAGAGGGCTTGGGTTTTAGTCTGTTAACAACCTTAAGTTCTAGAAGGGAAAAAATGTTAAACGGGTCTGTTTAGGGTTTTCACTTAAAATGGAAATCACTCTGTACAGGAAAGGTTCATATTTCCCCTAAACTTCCTGAATTCCCACTCCTTCCAGTTCGACTGTTTGATGATGCTAGACCTGGAGTTTGTCAGCTAAAGGTGAAAACATACTGGGCTGCTCTTGAACTCCTGAGGCCATTAGGAAGTAAGGGTAGCAGTAGCATCCAAGGGTTAGATGCAAGTGGATGTGGCCTCAGTTAAAATTAATAAAGAATAAGATAAACATACCTATACACATGTATATGCGTGTATATCTTATGTCATGTGTGGATAGAAAGTTATAAAAAGATTTAAACCGCTACCTTGCACATACATGCCAGTGCTTTCTCTTGATAGTACAGGAAAGCCTGCCACTTATGTGATTGTGAAGCCTGATTCTTGTGGCCCTCCAGTTTATGGCAGCCTTTCAGGCCATTGAGTCACCAAGGTGGCTCATCCCTTCCTGGGACCCGGAATAAGACCAGCAAAAGGAAATGAGGGCTTTTGCTCTCTTAATTTGCTTAGTTTGCTGAGGCATGACTTTTTTGAAAAACTTCAAATCTAGGATTGTGGTTATAATGTCTTCTGGGCTTCCAATTTTATGTTTCTTTATTCAGTTTTCATTTTAGGAAATTTTTTTAAAATTTGAAAGCTTTCAAAGAAGAAAAGAATTTTTAAAATATTTTCTGAAGTCCTTATGACAACCAAATACCATGGAAAATCTGAATATTTCATTTTTTAATGCAAATATGTAATTATCTATGAGACTAATATTGTGTAAATCAAATCTTTTATGTAACAGAAATTTACATTTTTAGTGGATATATTTTAAACTATGTATAAAAAATAATTCGAACACTGAATTTTGACCTTGTTTGTTTGGCTAAATTGCTTGGTGCAAATGACATTGATGATAATATTGATAGCTTATTGATAGTATTGATGATAATGTTGATAATTGTTGGTAGTATTGATAGAGTTGGCACTATTGTTAGCAGTGTGCTGCTCTTCCTTTGCTATGAAACAATTAGAAACCAATGAAGTTTTATGTGACTTAAGTTAATAAAACACTTGAAGATAGCAAAGAAAGTTCCAGAGTAAAGCACTTTTTGATTGGGAAACCTAAGTGACCGTAACAGTTCCAGTAGGTTTAGGTGCTGGTAGGCCTTTGTGTCTGCAGCATGACTCAGTGACCCTGATTCCTTTCTTCTTTGGGACTGCCGAATGCCTTCTCTGTATTGCCACACTGAGCTGTTTTCCTTCCTTGGCTTACATATGAAAATATCGAGTTCACTGCTTTACTTTTTATCATAGCCTACAACAATTA
Source organism: Pteropus medius (assembly GCF_902729225.1). NCBI lineage: Eukaryota > Metazoa > Chordata > Mammalia > Chiroptera > Pteropodidae > Pteropus > Pteropus medius. The sequence continues at coordinate 2,584,906 of NW_024340692.1, read as the reverse complement.
AAATCATTCTACTTTGGTGCCTCTTAATTTTTATCACTAATATGCACACTAAAATTGCATGGCTATCAGATGATCTAGTACCTATATTTTATTTTCAGGAAAATGAAAATAAAGAATTAAAAAATGCTCCAGTGTTCTCAGGAAAACTAGTATTAAAGAGATTGATTGGAATTCAAAGGTAGATCAAATGTGTGTGTGTGTGTGTGTGTGTATTTAAACATATAAAACTATATATATATATATATATATATATATATATATATATATAAAAATAAATAAACATTATAAAAATAAGATGTTCCAGAGGAATTCACATACCCATATACCCTCAGTTTGAGAAACACTGCTGCAGAATCAGAGCATAGAAGAACACATTGTAATCTTTTTAGAATTTTGTCCTCACCCTCTTTCTGCCTTCCAGATACTGCCGTTGTTTCTTCCCTTTAACCCCATACTTGTTATTGTGATCAGCATGCCTTAGACACTAATGGACTCTGACAGATAATACCACCAGGGCAAGGCTGCCGTCTTACGGATTTTTAGGCTTCTGACATCTCCATCTTCAAGCTTTCTCATTACCTCTACTGCTCCCGTTGCTGCTCTCTTGCCAGCCTAATTATTGCCTCTCCTAAGGTCAATGTCCAATGGTTACGGAAACAGTAACTCAGATTTGGCCTTGGTTCCCCACTATAGTGGGTTGAATAATGTTCCGCCAAATTATGACCACCTAGAATCTTAGAACGTGGCCTCATTTGGAAGTGTAATTAAGATGAGATCATATTGAATTAGGGTGGGTCCTAAATCCAGTGACTGCTGTCCTAATAAGAATAGGAGAAGATACAAGAGACACAGAGGAGCTGGCCATGTGAAGAAGGAGGCAGAGATCGAAGCAATGCAGCTGCGAGCCAGGGAACCCTAAGGGTTGCTGGGAGCCACCAGAAGCTAGGAAGGGGCAAGGTGGAATACTCCCCTACATCCTTTAGAGGGAGCATGGCCTTGATTTCAGACTTCTAGCTTCCAAGACTCTGAGAGAATAAACTTCTCTTGTTTTAAGCCTCTCATTTTGTGGTAATTATGGCAGCCCTAAGAAACTAATGTACACCCACCTCCCAAAATGTATTGATGTGACTGCTTTGTCTCACTTTTCTCCTGATATTTTTCTTTCAGTTCTTACAAATGTCTCTTCTTTTGTTCTTCCTTTTTTGTGTCTCAGGTCATTTCATTTCTTATTCAAATTCCACTGTTTAAGAGAGGATAGTTAAGATTTCGCTGTAGAGTGCAAGTCATCTTTTCACACAAAACCTCCTTTCTAGTTCATATTAACAGCAGTGTAGACAATAGAGCCACAATAAATGGTGTTAAGTTTTGTTTTTCCACTAGACATTCAGATGAGATAATGAGAAAAAGAAGCAACTTGTAGAAACATTGCCTCTGTATTGGGAAATACTTGTAGTCTTGTTTTTCAAAGGCTCAAGTTTTGCAAGCAGGTTTATCGCATTAATTTTTGATACAGGAAGATTATTTTAGCTGACATTTTGCTTCCAAGTAAAATTCGTGGAGTGCTAACAATATCTTAGGCTGGATCCTGAGCCAAAATAATTTGTTTATCCCTAGATGAAGAATTGCTCATTAATTAGGCATTGGACAAAATGTTCTTTTCCTCTGTTTGTTCTTAATTACATTAATTAGTCATGATTTCTGTGGCATTGTATGCTTGGTACATAACACATTCCAGGGAAGTTCAAGTAAGGTGATTTAAAAATTGGATTTGTGTATCAAAACCAAAAACCAAACCAAAACCCACATTTCTCCTATGCCAATGCAAAGGAAAGAACGCCTTAAAAATTATGTTTGAGAACATGTGAGATCTTGCCTAATATAAACAATACATACTATTATAGAAATATAACCCTATTAAATTCCATGAGAAATTTAGGCTTGTCATAATGCCAGGCAGTAGTTGAGAAGAGAAAATGCATATTGATTTGGTATTGATACTGTCATACTTTAAATCAGGGCTAAACCAAATTCCAATTGGTCAGAAATTTAAATTTTTATTTTATCAGAACCCTAGAAGTACTGAGTTGAGTACTTCACAAATATTTTCAGATTTGAGAGACTTTCTGAACCAATGTTCTTTTTAAAATTTTTCTAGTTTTCTGTCTGTGGGAATATGAACTTAAAATAATTACTACTGTAATGCATTATAATATTCGAATGCCAACAAAAATTCTATAATTTAAAATGTGAAAAGGAAACATATCTTTATGTTTAAATTCTCCAAGAAAGGAAAGGAAAAGTTAGATTTGTCTTTAGGATTTTCCTAACAGCATTAGATTTTTAGTTATGCGATTAATGCCATTTTTTATTTAGTATATAACTTAATGTCATACCTTTTCTCATCTCTTGCTTCAAGATCTGCTACATTTGGTTTTTCTGTATGATTATTTAATTGTTATTGTACAAATAGATGATAATGTTATCCCCTCTTTCCCTACCCACAACTTTACTGAGTGTTTGAAATATATCACAGTCGTGGTTACATTTTTAATGTGACTTTTTTTTTTCTATATTTTTTCTTTCTTCTGTCCTGACCCCTGCATCTTGTTTTAGAGTATGACTTTCTCAGTTTGATTTCCCAAGTCCATGAAATGGGTCTTTATGACCTTCTGCTAACTGTGGTTTGGGCAGGTCTATCATGGTGGTCACTAAGAGGAAGAGTAGCATATTTGTTAGAATTAGTTTCAGCTGTGACAGAGAACCCAAAGTTACGGTGCTTTAAACAAGATACATAAATGCATTTCTCTTTCTCATCAAACGCTGATAGTCCAGGCTGGTTTCTGGCTTCATGATCCCTGGCTTCCTCTTTCTTGGTTTTCTATGTTGCCTTCAACAACACAATTTGCAGATTTGGTGCAAGATGGCTGCTCCTGTTCCTGTTCCACTATACGGCTATATTCCATCCAGCAAGAAGGGAAAAAGGGATAAAAGAGGGCCTGCCCCTCCCCTGAAGGACAGTTACTGGAAGCTGTATGTATTATATCTGTTTGCTTCTTATTGCCACGTGCTAATCACATGGACACATCTAGCTTGAGGGAGACTGGGAAATGTAGCCTTACTGCAGGTAGCTATTTACATAGCTAAGAACTTAGAGTTCTATTACTTTGGAAGAAGGGAGAAAGAAAACAAGGGGTAACTAGTGGTCTTGGTCACTATTACAGAAAGAAAAAAGGTACCTTAGAGAAGATCTCAAACTCTGTTATTGACTGTGTGACCTTCAGTAAGATACCTGCTCTGGCTCTCAGTTTCTAATCATTATTCATTTTATAAATATTAATTGATCTCTGCTTCTTGCATAGTGCTGTATTCAGTACGAAGTTGATAGGAAAGAGCATACATAGCGTTGTCCTTTTCCTTAAGGACTAATAATAATCTATCTAATAGACGAGAAAGATGTTCTCCTTCCCTGTGCTCACCTTAGACTTTTTAACAGCTCACCCGGCAATGTATCACTGCCTCCACCTATACTTTATAGACTTCCTTTGCATTTTCACAAAGCCCTTTGTTTCATTTCTACATCAGCATCTTGCACAGTGCCTGGCATGTAGTAAATGCTCAATGAACAGTAGCTATGTCAAGTTGCTGGACCGTTTATCTCTTTTCCTTTCTTGATCCTAAATTAATGTGATTTTGGTTCACTTGTAGTAATCTTTACTAAGTTAACATCAGTTTGGAAATAATTTAGTCAGGCTAGAAAATTGTTTTAAAGTATACCTTAAACCATTTACTTTTCCCGTGTTCATTTTAATTACTTTTGAAATTTAGAATTTTTAGGCAACTTAGCATAATGCGTTAAAAGGGACTTTGGAATTGTTTGGTCCATGTATGTACTTGTGCTCTGCCAATTTCTCACTCTTTGAACTTGGCTGAGTTTTTAGTTTCTCTGAGCCTCTGTTTTCTCATCTTTCTAATGAATATTATAATGACTTTTCATAGATCTTGCAACTACTTATATGGAGATAATGAAGGAGAGTGGTGAGCTACACTTGCCAGTTTATTGTTGTTTTTGCTCCAGCATTGTCTGCTTATTTGGTTTCAACTTCGGATGCATTTTGATCTGGAGCATGCTTTGCCATTGTGTGAAACACCAACAGTGGGGAGGAGAATGCTCTGGGAACTCGGTGCATCTACCTGTGACTCTGTAATCTGGAGGCCGTTTCCACTTCTGTCCAGTCAATGGAGTTGTAGGGTGGCACAGCATGGGTGAGGTTATCTCAGCTCTATTCATCCTGAGAACCGCAAGAATCTGGGTTCCTTTATAGGACTCCCTGGAGACAGAAGATTAGCCTTAAAGTTTAAAATTCCCATGCTAATTCTAGAAACACAGTAACTCACTTTTATACAGGGCTTTATCATGCTAAAGATGTGCTCCTTGCAGTAGGGAGATGAGTTTTCTTTACAGATGACAAACACTGAGTTTCGTAGGGGTAAAATGAGCTAACCAGGGATCACAAAACAAACAGGGGGCAGAGCTAGGCATTGAATCCAGGTGTCCTAATTCCCAGTTCCACTTTATTAGATGTGTCTTGATCTCCTGCTGGCCTGGGTGAAAGTCATAACCCAGGCAGAGTCTTAACAGCCTTAGCTAGTACCTGAAGGGCTATCCTGAGACCACACTTTAGGAATGGAAGAGCAAGGAAAACTTGACCCAGGAATTTACTCTTCACATGAATTTCCTGCACTGTGGGTATCAGAAGAGACCTTCTGAATACTTTCCTGTCTGTCTTTTACATTTTCTTATCTTCTTGGTCTGTTGTTCAATTGCAGGTGCTAAGATCTTTGTGGAAATAAGCCCTGGTCAGGGTCAATGTTCGGTCATCTCCCAACTTTCCATACTATGCTTTACCTTACGCATTCAATATTAGAGCAAAAATCCAGGACCAGCTTTCTATATTTAAAGAAAACCTCTTACAAAGCATGTTATCTGAATCATTAATGGCTGTAATTGTGACGCAGCAGAAAAATATGAGATCCTGGCATAAGCAATGCTTAAAGTTCAGAGATTCCAAGTTCTAGATTTGCTATTGATTCTTTGCGGAGGTTCCTTGGATTAATTACACGACTTCCCCCATATGATATTTTTTAAAATTATGGTTCTTGATACAATTGTATATTTTCAAATTTCAAGTATGTTTTAATATATTTTTTAAGAAATATGTTCAGGTTTTTTTTCCCTTTGAAGACAACCTTGCACAACATGTAATTTCATTGGCTCAACAGTGATGTCATACTCAAAATACACAGCCTTGTTGCCAAGTTTCCTGGTGAAGTAATTGTCGGTTGGTATTTAAGAAGCCACATCAATTGAAACTATTTCTCATGATGTCACCCTGTGTCAGGGCAGGGGTCCAGAAGATAGGATTCCCTCTGACCTTCAGGGCACAGAAACATGCAATTAGCTCCCTTTTGGCAAAATGCTCTTGAGATAAGTAAATGAGATTAAGGGGTCCATTTGAACAATTCCATTAAAGTACTTTTTAATTTATGATGATTTTCCCCAGTTCTGTCCAACTTTTAAGGCTAAAGTTCTTTCCTTTTATTATAAGAAATTTAAACACATCAGAGTTGAACATATAGGAGAGTACTGTGAAACCCTTTTACTTCTGCAGAGATTCTTCAAATATAACATTTTTCTATGTTTGCTTTATCACATATTTATTCATCTATCCCTCTATGTGGATGGAGTTTTTAAGTGTCATTAGACACTAAAGAAAGCTAGCTTTCAGGCTGTAGACCTTTGGAAATTTTAAGGGGAAAATGATAGTAAGGCTATTAGTCTTTTAAAAGTTACTTCATTAAAGAGTGATTTAAAGATAATGATTGCTCAAGGAATAAAATGTGGCGGCAGTATTGTTGAAATTGAGATTGAAAGTGAATTTAGTAGGAAATCAAAAGAAAATGCATCTTTAGGAAATCATCATACTCTTACGTCTGCATGTTGTTGCCTGTAAAAGGTTAGACACTTAATTTAGGAAGCATGATATCTAGTGATTTCCTGCTTTTTGAAAGGCGTCACCTTATGTAGCATCAATGGTTCAGATTGAGATCCAAATGAAAGGACCTGTTATGGCCCTTTATCCCGCTGGCCTAACAGAAATCTTTGTTAGTAGATCCCCTCAAATTTTATTGTTGAAATATTCCCAGGAATAACAGAATTCTATACTCTGTCTCCTTATTTTCCTACTTAAGAGCCAAAATTATAAGAAAAGAATCCTCAGTGATAGCCGGAATAGTCATGCTGGCTCTCACTTTTCAATTCCCCTCAGTGATATTTAGCTGTGCCTTTGACGTACTAGTAGATTTATGTCCCACAAATTGTTATTTTTTAGTTTAGTGGAACATACAGCATAAAAATTAGACGAAGTTTTACAAAATGTAGTTAAATAACTTGAAAAGAAAACTGAGAAAAGCATGTCCCCTTGACTACCCTGGACTTGGAGAATCGATCAAAAAGTTTTCAAGGTTAATTATTAGTGACACATTATGCATAGAAAAATAGCTCTGGGTAGTCAAAACATTTTGTTGGTCTCTTGATGTAACTCCATATGCTCTGGGCGGCTTTAGTTAAAAATGGCTGCTGTCTTGTTTGGAAGATGTGTTATCCCTGTGTCTTCCTTCCCTAGTTTTTTGCCTATGACTTTAAAGCTATTTACTGGAAACATATATTTTCCAAACTCTGAAAACAATAGTCCATATTGTATGATGCCATTTATGTAGCATTCACGAAATGACAAAATTGTAGAGATGGAGGACAAACTAGTGGTTGCCAAAGACTGGGGAGAGGGAGAGAGGCAAGGAGGTAGGTTATAAAAGGGCAACACAAGTGAGCCTTGTGTGGTAAGGAAACTCTTCTGAGTCTTGTCTGTAGTGGCGGATACATGAACATACACATATGCCAAAATTATATAGAACTAAATACACACATATACACACAAATGAGTATAAGTAATACTATGTAAATCCGAGTGAGATAGGTGAATTATATCAAGTCAATATCCTAGTTATGATGCATTATTGTGTAACATTAAGGTAAACTGGATAAAGAGTACATGGGATATCTATTGTTTCTTACAGCTGCATAAGAATCTACAATAATCTAAAAATAGTTTAAAAATTTTATTTAATGACTTTGGGGGAAAATAATTCTTTTTAAAAAACAATTTAAGCATTTATTTCATCTAGCTTTTTTTTCCATCTAGCATTTTTACAATTATAATGATCTCTATTGGACAACTTGGAAATGAATTTGAATCAAGAGAAAATAAAACTTGAATATTTAAAAATCTTGTAGTTTTTATTTATTTTCTATTTTTGATTCACATTTCAGTAGGACAGTCTCGATTTTTTGCCTATAAACATTTCGTAGGAGAAAATTTCATATCAGAATAAAAGTGAATAATTTAAGAAAAGAAAGATGATACAACTGAAATTTAGCGTATTTTATACTTTGTATCTCTAGAAAATATACTCAAATTAAATAGCAATGAATTATCATAGACCATAAAGGCATGCATATTGATTTCTCATTGATTAAATGCTGAATTTCTGGTATCATGGAATAAAAAATATTTCATCAATGTTAATTACTGATGTGCTCCATATAGCCTGATCTTTTAAAGAAAATATTAAAGCAATCACACTACTTATTATTTTAAGTTTATCTAATCATTAGAGACAAACCAAGCTGAGTCCTGGTAAAGAATGCTGTGGTATCCTTAAAGAAAATTCCATTACACATGATAAATTGGAGTATTCAGGGTTTTGACAATTTCTATGACTAAAAGGAAATTATTTTCAGGATTTCAGTTCAACGGGGCTTCAATAATTGATTCTGTAAGAGTTGGAGGCCCCAAGCACATGCCGGTTACCCATCCAAACACAAGTAGTTGACTGTATCTCCAGGCTAGACTGCTAGATGGTCTTGGTCTGCTCAGAACTCTAAGACATCTCAATCCTCTGGGTGATCTGATCCTACATCCCAGAACTAAAGCCAAACATTTTTTTCTGATGATTGCACATCTACTAGCCAGAGATTACTACTGCCTGTCAAATCATGTTTCTTCTCTTGCCAAATTTTGAACTAGTGAAAAGAAGCAAATTAACCTCCTATTACTGAGTATCTATTCAGTGGAATAAAATCTGTTTGTTACATTGTGAATTTAGTATAAAGTGTACACATTTTAGGAATGCAGCGGTCCATCAAGAGTTGTAGGATAGATCCAGATTAAGATGAGTCCAGAAGACCTGAATGTCTGAAATGAGCACCTCAAGGCACAATTCCTGCTTTATGGGTACAAGTCCATAGGGAAGACAGAGAAGGAATAAGTAATTATACTCATCGCCATATCAGAGTGCTAGGATGGGAGAAGTTTGTTTACTCATTGGCTAATTTTTTGTTTTTGCTTTAACTTTTTCTATTAAAAAACCCACTGATACAGAAAACCACAGGAATCAACTTAACGAATACGGTGGGCACCACCCAAGTCAAGAAATATAACTTTGCCATCTGCACAGAAGCCTCTTCCACGTGCCACATTCTAGTCACAAACCATTTCCTTCTGTAATAAGTAACCTATTATTTTGCCTTTTTGTAACTTTTTTCTTCCTTGTGTTTTCTGTTTTATAGTTCTATCACCAAACTGTGATCATGCAAAATGTGTATCCATAGATAATGTAGTTTTTAATCTTGCCTTTTTAAAAATATATGCCTTTTAGTTTTTACCTGTGCACCCCCATCTCCCACCTGATTTCTTTCTTACAATTTTCCATTATAAAACAGGGCCATTTGACCAGTAGTATTTCTCTCATTTGGGTTTTGTTGATTGCCTATTCATGGTACAGTTCAACTCAGTCCTCTGTCCTTGATATTTCTGCAAATTGGCTACTGGACCAAGAGACCGGATCAGACTCTGGTTCTTTCTTTTCGGCAAGACTGTCACTTGTAGCCTATAATGTCTTGTCTTTCTGTTTCATGATTTTAGTAAATGTTAATGCTTATATCTCTTCATCTACTGAAGGATGCAAATGGTGACATTCTAATTCCAGCATTTCTTTTTCATTTATTTATTGGATTACTTTGTCTAAGTCTTAAATTTTACTTAACCTCTAGTGAGAACAGAGTGGGTCAATTACTACCAATTATTAGTTGGATTCCCTTTTGAAGAGATATTTCCCCTCATTCTGTTGTTTGATTACATAGTGATATAGTTCATATAAGAAAAAATAAGCGCTTAATATTTTATTTCACAGTTACCAAGATAATGACTTAGTTTTTTATCATCTTTTAAACATGACCAGTCTACGGCCATGCTACCCTGAACAAGCCCAACCCCGTCTGATCTTGGAAGCTAAGCAGGGTTGGGCCTGGTTAGTACTTGGATGGGAGAGCACCTAGGAAGGCCAGGTGCTGTAGGCATAAAAAATAAAAAATAAGGGATTGTAAGCTGACAAGGTCCTTGCAATTTGTGAGGTCAACCAAGGGTTGCCTCATCTAAAAAAAAAAAAAAAAGTGACCAATATTTTAAAATGTCATTATGAACTCATGGGTTTAAAGGTATTTGGGTTTCAGTCCATTGAAATGTTTATTATTATTGAAATTCAGATAGACTGAATTCAGATATTTCTCCAAAAGCCATAATTTCTTTTAGTGAGAATGATATTTTGGGACCATAATATAGGCACCAAGGAAAGCCTATTGCTACTGGTTGATCATTGTCTTTAGAGTTTTCAGTAGACATAGGTAGGAAACAAATGGAAATATTCATTCCTAGAATTGAAATTTCTGGGAATTCCTTTTATATTCCATTTTAAGGCTCTTTTTTTTTCTGCGAAATTTCAGACAACTTATACCAACTTAGGTTCCTGTTGTCACATTACTTATAACTATATGGTTAATGTCAGTCTTTTTACCAAGCTAATTTTTACCAAGCTAATTTGCCATAGTTTGCTATTCTTATGTTCCTAATTTAGATTTGTCTCTAAGTTGCTTAGTAAATGCATTATTATATTGACTTTTTAGATGATGAAAATGGAATTTAGGGAGGTTAAGTACTTCCAATGTAGATTATAAACCTATAATAAGATTTTTACTTTTCTTGTCATCCTACTTTATCTTAGTTTACTTTACCTCAGCCTTTTCTTTCTTATAGATTTTGGTTCCTGATTCATAGGAGTCTTTTTGTGTCTTTTGAGGACTTCAACTGGTTTTCCGAAATATTCTTTTGGTTCCTGTAGTAAATAATTTTTAAGTATATACACTTTGTACATTTTCTCCAAATGTTGTCAAATATTTCTTGTTTTGCCTAAGGTTTTTTTTTTTTCCTGTTTATTCATCTTGGGACAATGAAAAGTCTATCCAGACTTGGTATTTGCCAATATACTGGGTGTGTAGCTTGCTCTTGGCCTTGTTCACTGACCTCTTGTGAACTGTCGGATCTCATTTTCTGTTATACAACCGGAGGGCAAGTTGCTATGCACTGCTCTTAATGCAATCTTGTTGAACAGACATTTGTTTAATATAGCTGTAGTTGTTTGAGGAGAAATCTCCTCTTACTTTCTTCCTGGTTCTCTGAAACTGAACTGATTACATTGAAGACTACAGATCTTAGTGTGTACTGGGTTCATCATATCTCTACCCAGTACGATCTTGTCATACTATACATGTTGATTCTACCCCTCCCAGAACACATGTGCCACTAGCAGTTCCATCCTTTTTCTGGGATGTGTGTGTATCTGTATATGCATTTTCTTCCTGAGTATTATTACAGTTTTTAAATATGTCAGAACAGAAGAACTGAGAGGATGGTACAAGAACAGCATGCTGGACATCAGATTGCTTGCTCACGCTGTAAAGGTATAGCTGCCCAACTTCCTGATTAGGACTGCCAGCCAAAAGCTGGGCAGAGCAGGGCAGATGAAATTATTTTTCCAAATTCATTTAGAATGGTGAATGTGCTTTGTTTCAGATGGGGAAGTCGGTATTGACTACTGATGTTTGGTTCTTAGTTTATTTCCATTAGTAATATAGTTACTAGAATTTTCTCTTAGAGTCTGGAAATTTGTTATTCTCACGTATTGGAGCTGGTTTGACTTTGTCTATTTATGGATCTTCATAAAGATTTTAGTATAATGTTAATAAAGGCTGTGTTACACACTAGGTAGCACCATGCCATTTTAAAACCAACATCCATAAATTAATTTTGATTATCAGTTATTTTGGAAAGATCTTTGAAAGACTTTAATATATTGACAGCTTTTCACTGGGATATAAACATAATTTCTTTAAATGCCAAATGGTATATAACAACTTCAGTGACATTTCATATAGGATTTTTTTTTTTACTTCAAGTACTGGCTTTTAATTGCATTGACTCATAAAATATATCTGATGTGCTTCTTTCTTTTGACTCCTCTTTCTAAATTGTGCTTCAGGAGTTCTGTATAATAAAACTTTGTTCCCCCTCCTATGCTTTTAAGCACTTATTGAATTATATTACTGCCTAGAACTTTTTCTTCACATGTATGTATTAAACCTAATTTTGATAATTTGCATAGATACCAACTCTGCATAAATGTCAAAGAACACAACAGAAATGAAGTGTTTACTCCATTGCGAGTTAAAATCAATTTTTTTCTATTGGGAGAAGTGAGCTTTTCAGGAAATAGGAAGGAGATATATTATTAGAGAATGATATTCATTAAGTTTTTACCCTTCCTTAGAAGGGACAACAATGTGACTGCCCTTCCTGGAGTAGTAAATGGGGCTGAGATGTGAGGAAAGAAGATTTGAGGTAGAGGAGGCTGACTTTGCCTTCATATCATATCTGGTTTCAGACACATCATTCAGTCATATTCTAATAAACAAAAAGGAATTAGTAAATCAACACCCTTTAGAAGGATTTAAGGTCTTGCACAGTAATATGCTTTCCTTTACACATCTTACCTTTTTTTTCCAGAGCTTAAGAAATGTACATGAAATTCTGCTAAGTATTAAATGCTATTTATTGTCTAAGAAAGAGATTGGAAGAAAGACTTGAGTGGTATACTAAATGATATATAACACCTAGTTCTAAAACATGCTTTCTGAAAACATATTTCTTATCCACATGTTATTAAGTTATTCTTGTTGAACAGAATAGTGTTTTTAGTAAGCTGAATATATACTTTTTGAAGTCTAATATTTATAATAGTAACAAAGTAGAAAATAATTTTATAAAAATTATTTTAGCCATATACAAATTTTTGGTTGAGTCTATATTACATGCTGTATTAAAAATCTAAAATGAAATTTTTTTTGGTAAAAGTAAAATCATGAAAATAATTCATAAATCACAGCACTAAGATGAAAAGTCACAATGCTGTATATTAGTATATGAAATAATGTAAATGCTTCACCCCTATGGACAATTTACATATTTCCAATAAAGCCCAACCAGGGCCCCAGTTTTCTTAAAGATACAAGCACATAAACTCTTGTATATACACTTTGGAAAAGATAAAATGATAAAATAGAGTATCATGTTTCGTTATATTACACTATTATAAAGTGTTTAGAATAGACACACATCTTTTTAAAATAGAAGATTATTAAATTTCTGTTTCTTCAGATTCCCTTTTTAATTCTCGTGAAAAAATGTTATGTTAATTCAAGGGTTTGCTTAGAGTTTCCACAGAATAAGTCCACGTATCTAATGAAGTGAAGGCTTAGGGGAACATGTGAAAACAAAGAAAATGCTGGAATTTTCACGTAGACAGTGTGCGTGAGAATGTGTACATGCATATGTGGCTTTACACACTAAAATTGAGTGATGTGGGGTTATCCCATGTGACACTGTTCAAGTACATTAAATGTGCATCCTTTATTTTCCTGGGCAAAAGGAGGGATATATTAAAGGAAGATATATTTTCCACATTTATCTCCTATGAAATGTTCTACAAATGGTTTACATGCAGAGTCAATGACCTGGCAATGTATTTCTCTCAAGTAATAAGGCCAGGCTGTATTTTAGTTGCTGATTTAGACCAGTGTGTCGTAAGGTCCACTGAGGTTTCACTTGGTTTCAGTGTTAAATGTCCTTTATCTGGTGCTGTTGCTTTTTCCTTTTAAAGTTTAGATTTAAGTCCTTCTTTACCTAACGACCTAGAGAAAAAATAGTGACAATCATAGATGATAGTTAATAACCTTACCTTATACCTTTGGGACGATCTTGTTCATCAGCTTTCAGCTCTTGGCTAATCTTCCAGTGGTGTATTCACATGGCTGCTATACATCTCCACTTGGGTTTTAAGACTGATTTTTTTGTTATTGAATGTGGCCCCATCTTTCCTCAGGTCCCATTTTAGGCCATCATTATTTTCTACTTCAATTAATATTCAACCATCTGTCCAATTACCTCAAAACAAACAAACAAACCATGAGAGCCATCTTAGACTCATCCTACATGGGCCCATTATATCTTATCAGCAAATCCTCAAAACTATCCCCTCAACTTTTTACTGTGACCACCTCGTTAGCTGTTATTCGGAACATGGGAATATCCTCCTTACCTGGTCAAGGTATTCACATGAGTATCTGTGCCAGTTCTTCTGTTTAAAATCCTTCAATAACTCATTGTCCTCAGGGTGAAAACACAACACTTGGGCATGGAGTACAGGCCTTGTGGTGACCTGCCCTGAGCACCCTGTCCTTAGACAGCTTGTCCCTTTTCCTCATCACCTTAATTTTATGCTTCTGTGATTCAGAGCTGCGTAGATGCTCAGACTGCTACATTGACCTCCCTTCCGGGCCGTTGTTGTCTCATATAGAGAATGACATTCCTCTTCTCAGTCAGACATTCTCCTTCATCCTTCAGGTCCAGCTCCTGTATCATCTTTTCCAGGATGTTGTCCATGGTTTTACTCCCCTCTGCCCCTTAGATTGGATTAGGTGCCCTTATGTTCCACTGATAGATACCATGTGCTTAATTCTGTCTTTGCAATTTTCTATTGCCTAAGTATACCTCTAGCATTGCACTGAGCAAAAATGGTCTGCTTATGTGTCTTCCCCATGAAACTCTGCTTTTTGAGGGTTGAAATAAAGTTTAATGTGTCCAGTACAGTTACTGGAGCATAGAAAATGATAAGCTGAATGATATATATAATTATAGATATGCTGTGCTTTAATGCTTTACTGAACATTTGCATATATATTTGCTGTTTAGTAAATTTGGTTACTAGTACATGTATATGTATTTGCACGCATACACATGAACACATAAATAACTAATTTTGTTTATATACCAAGACTTTGATTTTTGAAATATGACCTACATGCCATTTGTTGTGTGATGGGTAATCAGGTATGAGAAAATGTAGCATCATAACATTATCCAATTAAGTTTTGGGGGAATGAGGTAAAGGTGCAAACAAACTGCCAAGTATTCTTTGAACATTAAAATAACCTTCTTCTCTGGAGCCAGCTATTGGCTTTGAAGAATAATGCCTCATCTTCTCATCTGACAAGAACAAATTCCTTAGAATCTCCGAACTAGTGACTTAAATTTGTTTTGGCTCATTAGCCTCCAAATGCCTGATAACTATCAATGCTCATTTAACTCTGATTTTAAATGGGCTTTTAAATCTAGGATACACACAGTCATGGCTAATTAAAAGTCTTAAGAGTTTTAAAATTGGTTCACAATTAACCCATGAGTATAAAATTTTTTAAAAGAGAAAAATCCTTAATCTACAAAATACTTGTGCTGTTATTGGAAAGGTAAATATTTATGACTTTATTAAAGTAATTTTTTCCATGTCAATGGCTGTTTTTAAAGTGTGGCCAAGCTTAAGTAGCTCTACAAATTTAAATGGGGCTTCTATTCAATTTTGTCTTATAAAATTTACTTATGTTTTAGTGGTTCTTTTGCCTGCATATTTGAATATGCCCGTCCAAAAGATACCCTTTAACTGCTTAAACATGATCATCGATCAGGAGGATGTCATCCTTTTGTTGTTTAGTTTATAGGGGAAAAAAACAATTCAAACCACAGTATCTGTGCACTTTCCTACCTGGATTACAGTCAGAACTAGGTTAGATCTTCTCCCTATGTCCTCCATATCCCATCATATTCCATATCTTCCATCTTTTTTGTCTTTTTATGCCACTTTCTGGACAGTGTTTTCTGATTCTTTTTTTCTTTTTAATCTTTCAGTTCACTGGTTCTCACTTGTGTTTCCAAACATGGCTGTCAGATTTTACTTTTTGACGTTTATATTTTTTATTTCTAGCACTCCCACTTGACTCTTCTGAAACCATCTCTGCCATTTTTTGTGATTCCCTGTTCACTGGAGATATTTTCAAGCTTGTCTTTTATTTCATTAAAGATGGCACTCAGTTATTTTGATAATTTTTTTTTTTTATCTAAAGTCTCTGCAGGACTCTTTCTACTTTCTTTCTTTCTTTTTTTCTTTTTTTTTTTGAATGTTGGTTTTGGCTCATATTGCCTTGTTTCCTGTGGGCCTTATTAATTTTCACTGCTCGTGGTCTACAGCTTTGCCACCCTGAACAAGCCCGATGTCTGACCTCACAAGCTAAGCAGGGTCAGGCTTGGTTAGTACATGGATGGGAGACCACCTAGGAAGACCAGGTGCTGTAGGCATAAATACTAATAACAAAATTAATTAAAAATTTTTTTTCACTGCTCACATGTTATCAGCCTTGGAAAGTGTGTGAGCCAGCTTTATGGTCTAGAATGAAAGTGCCCGTCTTCAAAGATGCTTTGCATTTTCTTCTGCCCAGCACCTGGGACACTCTCTTTAGAAAGCACCTGCATATATTTATGGCTGAGGTTTCCTGGCCCACTCAGGCTGCTGGCATTCAAGGTACAGGTCTACTCAAGGTCCAATCTGTGACCACACCTGTTTAGATAAGGCTCTTTTTGTCCTTTTTCTCCTGCTCTGTACCAAGGCATCTTTCTGTTCAGTCCCTGGAAACTGATGAGAGATGGGTGGCAGGGTTTAATTCTAGGTTATTCTTACTGTAGGATGTAGCCATTAGGGCACTCATTTAGTGTGTAAGACTTCCCCCACATGGGTGGACTTTAGCCTTGACTTCTGCAGGTAAAGAAACAAAAGCTCAGGGATGAGGTATTAGGATATGCCCTTGGAGCAAAAGCAACTAGATCCTCCTACAAAAGAGAAAAGGCACAATTCATGGATAAATCACACTTCTTATATATTTTCTATACCCATAATTTTTATACTTTAAATATGTCGGCTTCCCGTTATACACATTCACTACTGATGTGGCATTAGTTTTGTGATTAAGCCTTGAAAATCATACAGCTTTCGGTCAAATAATTTAAATATATATAAGAGTTATGGCCCCACCAGGTAGGAAGACTATAAATAGAAATAAGAATAAAATCAAGCAGGAAATAGACTAGCAAACCAAGTGTATGAACTTGCAGACTCAATTCAAATGACAGAATCAGTTAAAAGTGTAACCTGCCTACAATACCACTGCATTTGTAAGGAATGAACTGTTTAAAGGGACTCACCTGTCTCAAGTTGCAGGAGCATTCAGCCTCATGGCCAGCTCCCAAAAACCCATCAGAATAAGCAGTGTCAGTTTATTGCCACTTCCCACCGAGATGGTAAAGCCAGTTCTTTTGGGGTTGATATAATCATTTCCTTAGAACAGAGTTTCATTTCCTTAGAGGTTCTCAACACTGGCTACATATTACCATCACCTGAAAAGCTTTGAAAGGAAAAAAATCATCCCCAGAGATTCTGAGTTAAGTGGGCTACATTGGAGTTAGGCTTTGGTCATTATTCTTTTCCTTTACAGAATGTTAGGTGATTATAATATGTAGTTAGGACTGAGAACCTCTTTCTTACTGGGTGTGTCTTTTAACCCTTAAAATTTAACATTAAATACATATTTTTAAAAATACATTGTATTAAAATTTTGCATTGCATTTGGGAATAAGCTCTATATGTGGTTAGTGTTTAAAATCATTGTTAATGTTTAAGAGAATTTGATGTTATTTAATCGACTAACCTTGTGATTCCAATTTAAAATGTGTAATTAATTAGTTCTGGACTTGAGATTTTTAAAATTGAAGGATAATAAGGTAATTTGGCTAAATTTATAGACAGAATTGGACTATTAAAAGAACTTGAGAGAGATCATATTTATGTCTAATTGACTAGGTTTATTAGGATTAATAACCAAGGAATGTTTTGTTTGTTAGGCTTTTGAAGTTTGCAAACCAAAAATAGCACATATTAAATAAAAAAAATGCAATTTGAAATGTTTAAGGGGTTTAATAATCTAATTTTGTAAATGAGACCGAATGCTAATCGAATCCTCCCTAGGTTATTTTAAAAATATATATTTGGTTTATAATAATGATATTCATAGATGATATTTATAAATTCACTTTAAGTGCTAGAACTTTTAACTTATAACTTTAGTTAATTGAATATTATTTTGAAAGCAATCACAGATGGCCTCTTTTGGTATGTGTTTAAGAAACATTCTCAAGAATACCAAAAACTTTGACAATTGCCAGGTTCCTGTGATTTTATTTTTTCATTTCCAAAATTAAAAGGTTGGGTTTTTTTTCCTATTTATAAAAGTGACACACAATCCAGAATGCAAACATATTTAAGGAATAAAGTGAAACACTGATTGCAGTTGTTAGCAGGTTGACGTATCCTGCCTGATGACTGATGGATTTTACTGATTTATGTATCTTTATCTCTCTGTTATTATCTATTAATATTTGATTAAGTGGGATATGACACGTGCTGTTTTAAAACCTTTTTCTTTTGTTGGACTCTTTTGGGCATTTATTCTTATAGATTTTACCTATAAAGATTGTTTAATATTCCATTATAGAGATTTACCATACTTTATAAGAGCAAGGTACCAATGTATGCTATTTCCAGCTTTTCTATTTTAAACCTTGCTGTGAGTAACATACTTGATTTTTTACACTTAAGCACTTATGTGACTATTTCTAGAGGATTTATTTCTAGAAGTGGAAATTGCTCTGTCTATGAATTATGAATTTTTGGACAGATTGTCACATTACTCTCCAGGAGGAGGGCAAGATTCAGAGAAATAAATCTGTTCTTCTGATGGCAGTATAAAAGAAGATTCCACAGGACTTTTCTGAGGGATAAAAGAGTTTTATTCTGATATTTGCAAATCAGAGAAAGTAGCCTTTGGTGTGAACAGAAGACATACTCTAAGGTGGGAAGAATAAAGCAAGGGTTTTAAAGGTGAGAGTCAAAGAAAT
Source organism: Pteropus medius (assembly GCF_902729225.1). NCBI lineage: Eukaryota > Metazoa > Chordata > Mammalia > Chiroptera > Pteropodidae > Pteropus > Pteropus medius. The sequence goes on along the minus strand of NW_024340692.1, from coordinate 2,566,562 downwards.
GAATTGCTAGAGAAACAAGATCATAAACTTACATCATTCATTTTCTGACTGGTGGGGGCAGCTGGACGTTCAAGGGTCTGCTGACTCAGTGGTCAGCAGGTGGGGTTGTGGGATAAGAACAGTGAGTAGTTTCTACTGACTCACTGTCAGCAGGTAGAGTCACTGGGGATGGCCAACAGTTGAAGTCATAAGACATGGTCAGCAGAGGAGGGATGGGTCATAAGGCAGGGGACAATGCCTCGATTTTCCTTAGAGTCTGCAAAAAAAAATAGTAAAACAAATTTTGTGGTAATATGGACAATGCAAAGAGTGCTGGTCATCAGAGTCAGAGTTTCAAAACCTCCTAGTCACTCTAGAAGGATCAGAGACCAAACTGCAGAAAGGTCTAGATATTTGGTCACAAAATTATGATATTAGAATCCTCAGCCGTTAGGCATTTTCAGATACTTTAAAATTTTTCTTCCTTTTGAAATAAGTTGGTGGGTATATTCTAGTTCTCATTTAGGCTATGCCCTAGTGGTAAGAGTTTGGAGGCCTGGATCAAAATTCTGACCTTAATCTTATCTGCCTTTATTATTTTAATTGTTACTTAAATTTTCAATTTTCTCATTTCTTGAGATGAGGATAAAATCATTTTTGTGAGAGGATAGTTTTGTGAAAGTAGTTAGAATGAAACCTAACACGGAAAGAGCTCAGAAGTGTATACTTATTTTCTTTCTATGTGAACACGAAGAGATAGAATTCAGTTTGTTCCTCCTGATTCCACCACTCTTTGAGTTGCTTAAGAGATTGGGGCACAATTTAATTTTTCAGCATGTGCTTGAGTACTCACTCTGATATCTCTTTCTCTTTCCTAGTAGCTGTTATTTAATAAAATGTTGAATAAAGTAAAATAATCACCCTATTTACTACAGAAGCTTCTTACATGTTTTTCATGGCTGAAATATATTTTCCCAATGTTAAAACTTCCTTTGAAAAGGTAACTAATAAGAACATTTAAAATAGTTACAACAGTGTTTCTTTTCCTCCACGTATCATAAAGTACAAATGGACAGATTTAACCACAGGGAAAATAAAACACTTTATAGTTCTGACTATTGCAAAAAGAGGTACTTGGACTAAAACATAAAGGTAAGAATTAGCTTGCAATATTTAAGGCAAGGAGGAAATGGATCGATTGAATGGAGAAACATTTTGCCTTATTGAGTTTGAGTAGATGCAACTTAGTGAAAAGAAATTTTCCTCTGCACTTTACATAAATTGCATAATTGTACATGAGATGCTGTAATCTCTAAATATCACATGAGAAGTAAATTTAGAGAACATATCCATTTCCTTCATTTTATAAATGAGCAAAACGAGAGACTCAGAGAGGTTCTCATGTCCATTTGATAATTTCTTTAAAGAGAAATGCCTGAATTTTTTGTTACCCTGAATTGCAGACACCAACTTCTTCATTTTATACAAGAGGAAATATACCTGAAGAATCTGAAATGCTTTGGCAGTGATAAACCAGAATCCAGGCCTACTCTTGTTACAGTGTTCCTCTCAGCCCCGGTCAACACACATGCTGAATGGGCAAGAATAATAAGTGGTTTTATACTTATCAGCCTGAAAATTGTGAAGGAAAATTTAAAATCAATTAACGTGTACAGGAAAGCAATTGACCAACAAGTAATCAGTTCTTTGCACACGGTTTTGTTTATTCTTGGATATTTCTTGGAGTCTTTAAGTTCTTGAATGCAAAAAGGTTTTCAGGGGTATATTTTAAGAAATATTAGAGTGCCAGCCTCATGTTCCCAAGTGTTTCAGTGGGGAGGGAGCCCCGTTCATTCCGCTCCGTTGTCCTCATGGTGCAAGTCCAGGAATTTGGGAAGAGATACCCAAAAGAAATAGTTCTGAGTACTACCTAAGTAAAAAGCAGCAGGCATAAGTGGAAAACTCTATATGAACAAATAACAGAAAGCAAGAATGATCCGTAATCCACTATCATTGTGTAAATAAACGTTCTTTAGTCTTTATTTTCAGTCACCTGAACTTTTCAAAGAAAAGATGCACGTGCAAATTAAGATTGTGGTGAATTTAAAGAGGATAGATGAGGAGATCCATTTGAAATTCTGCTCGTTGTCCCTGCAGAGGTTCGAGTTTCAGGTGAGCCCTTCCCCTTTGCCTGTGCTAGCAAACTGTGAGAGTGTGGCACCGCAGCACAATAACTTATTTCAAACTCCAGGTGTGTATGCAAGTACCAGCATTTGGCCTTAAAAAAAAATTTATTACAGATGTCTGGAATTGAAGACTGTTGACTAGGTGCAAACATTACCTCATACTTCATTTGACACTAGCACAGTTGGGGGGGAGATTATAAAGGTAAATAAAAATGTGCTAAAATGTAAACGTGTGCTATTTCTTTAGCAAATTGGGTTTTCTTGTTATGGCCATTTCAGTGTTTTATGAGTCAGATAATAGAAATCCTGAAATTAGGTACAGATTTACAGCTTGTTAGGGGAACAGGTCCCACTAATCCCTTGAATATTTGATACTCATGGTCTCTTTCCTGGACTTAATGAGACTAGCTTCTTTTATGTGCTGTCTCTTTGAGAGTTTTCAAATTCTCTGTAAATTGTGATGACAGACAAAAGATGGACAGCCTTGCATTGACAGATCTAAAGCTATGGCAGTAGTGGGTACATCAAGGCAGTTGACACAGACTGAAAATCTTGTATTCCTGTCATGTTTTCCCATCCCAAGACAGGTCCCCAGATGGTAAACACCATCTTGTAATTATTTTGGAGGGCTGAGGAGGCAGAGCACAGAGGACAGTCAGTACCTTTTGATGATTATCAGCAACAAAAAGTGGCTTAAAGGGAATTAAATGTCATAGCAATTCGACATTATTGTTGTATTACATAGGTTGAAAAATGATATGTACAGCTAAAGCCAAAATGATTTAAAAGAATTATTTGTGGATGAGGGAGGTGCTTGGAATATTTGGATCATTTTGGACTTGTAGACTTAGCATGTTTGTAATAGGTTACTAAGCAGCCTTTTTAAAAGGCTGGGCAGGAAGAGCCTATCTTGGCCAACGAAAGCACCTGAAGTATGCCCGTAGAATAATCTGGTCATGAAAGAATTGATTAAGCATTAAATCCTTGTAGAAGTCAGCTAGCAACATGCTCATGATGATGCCAAATGCCCTGCTTTTGGAGCCATTGCAGTGTTTTCCTGTCTCTGTTCCAAAGGCCAGTAGAATCAAGTTCCCTAAATGTGTTTCTTGACTGTTGGAGTCGAATGCAGACCTCATCATCAAGAGTTGAGACAAGTAGCTCTTGAAAGAGCTTCCATATTCCTCTTAATTTCCCTGCGATACCCACACATATGCACACGTATCTGGACTGAGACCCCATTCCAGGATCCCACCTTATTTTTGCATCTTTCTTTTAATTAAATGGGCTATGACATGTGTTTTGGTCCACTAAAACAGTAATTGCAAAAGTGCACTCAATTCAGTTTTGTGATTTTTGAATTTGTATCGCCTGGTTGTTAATCACCAGTTCTACTATTCTGACATTTATGGCTCTGTTTCATCTGGGAAACCATGTGTGGTTATAACTGGGAGTTGGCAGGTGCAAGAAAATCTTAAGTGAAGCTTTATTGGCATTGTTTTATTCCTCAAGATTCCTTTCAAAGAGTGAAATAAGAAATATTGACTAAATTGGGAGAACTGGCATGTTCAAGGCCTGTTAAAAGTGTGACCTGATTCTGAGTTCATATGTTACTCTCTATTGACGTCATTGCTGTAGTGACAAATATAACATTGGGTTTCAGATAATTATTTTTTAAATTTTACCCTAATAATGATTTTTTCCCCCCCACAATGAATAGTAACCAATTAATGCAGAAGTAGAGATCAGATGGCCCCTAACTGAATATATTGAAGATTTTCCTAGGGATTATTATACTGATGTGAAAAATCTCAAGTGTTCAAACCATTTCATGTGTTATGAGTTATATAATTCTTTTATATAAAATATCTTATCAATCTGTGTTTTAAAAAATCAATTTATAGGATGGGACGGCAAAGAGTACCGTCATTTTAAAGTAAAATATCTGACTTTACCTGCTAAGAGGAGCCAATTTGATATTAAGGTCTGTTAATGATTTAACTTTTCTTTTGCTGATGTCAGCATGAATATGATACTGCTGTCCGTTATCAGTGAGATCTTTACCTTTTTGTCGGAGGATAAGAATATACATATAAAATGTATGTTAGAATAGATTTTGGTTTTTAATATAAACTATGATTTTCTACTTCATGTACATATTTGTAACAATTTCATCTTGGTCTGCTTCAGTGTCTCTTTTTTCCCCCAATATTTTCTACTAAAATGCTTACTTTTAGACACTTTTCCCCCCTAATTGCTCTCCTCTTCCACCCCACAAAATTAAATAGAGAATAAGAAGATTTTGTTGGGGAGGGTTTTTTACAGACCTCAACACCCAATTTTCACCTTCTTAGGAATGAAATAGCTCTCAATGAAAATGAGTGGTTTATTTGAAATGAACTTATGTATAATAAACTGATTTCTAAAATTTTCTTATTTATCATAAAACAGTTGTGTTCAGTGCAGAAAAATCAAAATACAAAGCAAAGAGAACATAAAATCCACTCATAAGCTCAACAACCAGACTCTGTCATTGATAACTCTTTGATGTATACCCTTGCAAATCCTTGCCTTGATATATCGTACCATATATAATGTTTTGTAACTTTTAATACTATTCTGTGAACATCTTTTCAGGACAAAAATAGACTTGCACAACATCATTTTACAGACTGTTTCATTGCTTTGTCATGATTTATTTCACTAATATCCTATTAATTTGACATTTTGGTTGTTTTAAAAATCATTGCATCGATTCAAAATCTCTTAAAAAGTCACGGTACTTTTTTGGTAACTAAAACTTTTTTGCACATTAATTTCTTAAAATTTTTTCAGAAGTAGAATTAAAAGCCATGCATACTTTAAAGATTTTTTTTTTTGCAAGAATCACGCACCAGTTTACATTCAATGCAACATTAAGAGCACCCATTTTCCTGCACCTTAACCAACAAAAAAATATTATCACTTAAAAAAATATTTGCCACTTGGATAGGTAAAACACTTAGTAGGTATTCTTTTATTTCTAGAGAAAGTGGTTATTTTTTTCATGTTTATCGGTCATTTGTATTTTGTTTAGTCTTTTTCTAACTTAAAGAATGAGTGTCTGATTTTTTCTTTGGCATGAGAGTGTTCAAGGTCAATGTAAAAAACTTCTTGATGTGAAAAAAAATGTAGTTTCTGATTATAAATTAACATCAAGACAAAATAACTGTATTTAAGACACAGACCTGGTCAATGAAAAGTAGAATTATTTAAACAAAACCTTTTTTGGAATAGGAGAAGATTATAGGGACCAAGCATGAATGACCTTCAGATTTAAGGCTTACAAAATAAGTATACTTTTTCAGAGGAGGAGAAATAAGTTGCTAACGTAGCACAGAGAAATTATCTTCTATCATATAAACTTACCTTTTATGTGACAAGCTTGAGCTTTCAAAGAGTTAGGGAAATAACTCTCCTGTTTGGGAGATTGTGTTGATCATTTATGTAGTTGTTATTACAAAAGTGATTTAAATGTTTATACATGTTATTGATTTTCAAAAGTTTATATGCTTTACCATTGGGATGTTTGGACTTATTTCATTCTGTTTTTGTTTGTTGAGTCAATGAATTTAGTCAGTTAATTGCCATAAAATAGTAATTAATTTATGCCAAAACTCAGTGGCCATGAACTATTACTTTTTAAGAGGAACCTCAAGATCTATGATTCTTTCTCATTTTTTTGCAGTAGATTTACATATCAAAACATATATGATTGCACATTTTGTTGGCCTCACCTTGAGTTGAACTCATTATACTTAACTTTTGGGTTGTTACATTTAATTATTAATCCCTGTTTTCAACAACAGAAAGAGCCCAGAAAGCCAGATGATCTTTTTAAAATGGAGTATTGAGAAATGGTTATAACCATTGCTTACTTCTAAGCTAAGGCAGGTCTGTGGATAATACGATTTTGCTTTTGAAATGACATGTTATCAAAGGACTGATGATTGTATTATTTCTGTCCCAAACTATGACTTCAGTTTTCACTCTTTGGCATAGTAGATATTATCTGCTATACCAACTTCAACTGGTAGGAAGCTTGTGGGTAAAAAGTATGTCCTTTATCAATAATTAGAATCCTTTTATCAAAAACCTCAGTAACAAAGTAGATGATAATGCATTAAAATGAAGAAAACATTAACTTTTGACAGAAAATCCCAAATACTTAGCATCATTAAACTTTTTGCTAAGATTTCGTTTTAGTATATAATAAAGGACGTAGGCAAAGGGTGTATGGAATTCCCAGTATGGAGGCGGGTCTGAGAAGTGCCTGGTAAAGAGGTTCTATGCCTCTGACTGATTCAGGGACAGTGGAGTGACCACCTCAGGAGTCAGCTGAACTAGTACTGAGATCCCAGTCCCCAAAACTGTAACCTTTTCTCAGATTTAAAAAGACGGGTCTTCTAAGGGGCGAATGGTTACAGTATTGTTCAGATCTCCCAGATTCCTTCTCCGAATGGTCCCTGTTTGAGAAACAACAATTTCTACTGCACTGCCTGAGACCCTTAATAGAGATTTTAAGTAGCAACCTGAACATCTTCGATTTTACTGATACAATTTCACCCTTGTATGAAAGCTAAAGTTCCTTCTGAGTTTTGCAGTTGTCTTTTTCCCCTTCTGTAACATACGTACTTGTGTGAGTTCTGCTAGTTAGTATCACATCACGTAACAGTCTGAACCTGGGCTGTATTGGAAAGGAAGAAAACTTTACATTTATTGAGTCTTTCCTCTGTGCCAGGTGTTTTTATATTCAAGAACTCCTTGGATTCATAGTTAGACTGTTTCACAAGCATGTTCGAAGTTTCATGTAACTTCCTGTACTGAGTGAAATGTAGTCTAACGAATGATTCAGCCACCTCAAGAGGAATTTTCGCTTATTCTTGGAGGTGCGTCCATGAGAGCATGGACAGGCCTCTACATCTCTAGTACCCTGTCTCACTTCCTTGCCCTTCATCCCCTGCCGTTTCTCCCCTTTAGAATGGAGACCTTCCAACCACCAAGGGCTCCATGCTTGACCTCTCACCCCAGGAGAGGTCCAGGTGGTATGTTGCCTTTCCCTGCCCAGCTAAACTGATGTTTATTTTTGCCCTATCTATGGCATAAAGACCCACTTGCTAACAGGATGTACATATTGGGCATACAAAGCAGCAAAAAAGACCCCTTTCCTATACTTCTTTTCCAGGTTATCTTTCTCTGGTTATATACCAATCCCCTGTGAAGAGGTTAAGGGGAGGGCAGAGGTAATGGCTGGAGGGAGCACTGTCCTGAGGAGTCAGCAACCTGTGAAAGTTTATTCCTACCTGCTGTGTTGTCTGTGATTCTCATTTGTTTTAAAAGTGAGTGCCTTCTAGTATTTTGTTGCTTGTAAAAGATGTTGAATGCCATTCATATTATTTAATCTCAGCTAACCCCTTTTAAAAATGGTTTTAAAACTTTCACCAGTGTTTTGTTCACTTTGTTTCTTTCCAGAAAAAAATATTTGTGCTTGGTCTCTTTCACTTGTGGGAAGTAAATGTTACTATCTTGTCTCATGATTAGACTAAGAGATCATACTACTAGGGAGTGAAGGCAATATTAAAACCCAGGTTTGTGCAATTTCAAATGTCCTACTCGTTATGTTATTCATGCTGCTATCCTACATTATAAAATAGCCCATTACTGAATTTGAAAATCAAACAGAATAGAAAATTGTGAATAGGGAAAGAGGAGTATTATTTATTTGAATTTACATATGATAATAAGTTCACTAAAGTGAATAGCCAACTAACGGGCTATAAATAATATAATCTCTCCAATGCTATATTCAAAATATGACAGAGGCAAATTATACATTCTTCTCAGTATGGGATTTGTTTCCCTAGAGGTTTACATAGTGGCTCCTGAGGGAAAGGAAGGAAGATCATAAAAAAAATGTGGGTAGGTTATCTCGTTGGGTGGAGTTGTAAGAGTTATGAAATCATGCAGGAGGGTGTAGCACACATCTGGCCTTTTATGAAGTTAGGGGAAAGTGTGACATTCATTTCTATTCAACATGTTAAATTACATATTTGGTCATGAATTATTTCTCTTTCGTTTTAAAGATTTTTTTCCATGTGTGTTTTCTAAGAATAAATGTGTACCCAGAATACACTGGGGAAAGTAATGAGTGAAGTTCTTGCCTTTCAGATTGTCCATAAATAATATAATAAGAGCCTGTCACAGTTCAGAATACTATTCAAACAGAAATTCTTTGGCTATTCAGAAATGTGTTTCCATTCATATGTATTGGTCATAAGTTTCCATTTTGGGGCAGTCTTTTCCAGTCTGATGAAAAATGACAAGATTCCATTGTCAGCAATTTCAACTTGGTCACCATTCACCTTTCTTTTTGTTAAATTTCTTGCAGGAATTACAGTTATGCTTATTAGTGGTAGTAACATGAAGGGTGGTTGATTCTTGAAATTTTTGTCAATCTAAGCGCTGCTTGGCTTATCACTTTTATTAATAGAATTGACTGCTACATTCTGCAAAATTTGTTAGGTATTTTCAAATTTCTGTTGTCCTGAGCTTCGTGATTAGAACTGCCCCATATTTGGAATTTGGATATGCCTCTGTTGAATGGTTGAGTCTAAGATATTCCTTAAAATCCGGGTCTCCATATTCGAAGGAATCATATGTCCTTGTCTTACCTTCGTCTGTTTTTGGGGGACAGAGAGGTCTTCAGAAACCAACTTACATTTGGATGAATTTTTTTAATTTGATTTTTTGTTTTTGTTTTTAGGCCTATAACTGTATTTTTCGCTGTGCTTCTGTTTATAAATTCTCTACCTTGGCAGAAATAGCCTTTCAAAATTTTTAGAAAATTTTTGTCATTCCATATGGTTGGCAGGGGTGATACTCAAAATATTGAGCCTCTGGTTCATCAAAGGCACTAACCAGTCTGCACAACCACTGTGACCAACTGCAAGGGACATTGGCTAAAAACAGCTGGGGTGGCGGTGTACGTGTGCAAGGGTTGAGTGGTTGCTGGTTGGAGATATTTGTGTAGCATCTGTCTCAACTTTTCTGTCCTTTGCTTTTTTACTGACTGCACAGTCAATATTTATAGATCACAGAAAATGTTGACAGTGAAACTATTGCAGTAGTCATTTAAAGTGACATTGATGAAAGAGCAATTAGGAAATAGCTTCTGTGTCATTTTCCTATAGGCTGGTAGTAATTAGATGGTTCAATGCAGTTCAAAAATGCATTTATTAGATTTTTGGTGTGTTCAGCTTTACTTTTGTTTCATCCTCCCGTGAATGTGACAGACTTCACTAATATTAATTTCCAGCACTTGTACATAATGTATGAGAGTTAACTACCCTGTATTTAAGATAAAGTTAAAATAGAGAGTAAATCTGAATGCTTTCAGGTCAATGGTAAATTCAGGGTCAAGGTTCAAAAGAGATAGTTCATTTACAATCCTGGTTTTTCATGTTCCTCTGAAGTCCAGGCATGGCCTCTTCTAGGTAGTCGAGAATGTTTGTTTAAACATTTTAAAGTGATTTATTAAAGTAGACATATCAGTATTTTTTCTATGCATGTTAAATCCTTGAGAGATTACACAATTAAAAAGGAAATAGATGAGACCTCGCCCTTTACAGGACTAAAATTCCCTTCAGCTGAAAGCACCCTTGGAGAAAGAGATTCACCATTTTTAAAGAGGAATGTAATCTGTTTATGTTTATTTCTTCTCTATACCAGAGATTCTTTCTGACATTCAGAATGTGGTGCTTAACATACCTAGGGAATCGCAAGCTCTTCTCCCTCCATTTTCTTCTTTAACAGAGAAAGGGAGGCAGAAGTTAAGGGCCAGCAATAGCTTTTCTTTTAGATACACTTCGCTTGAAGTACTTACATCTCCCCTTTCTTGGTTAAGCTGCAGGACCCAGCTCCTTTCCTGCACTTTCCTTCTGAAGGGTAAGGAAAGAGACGATGAGAAACATCACGTTCAGGTCATTTTCTGTTAGGTCTGCCCAAAGCATAGGAAATAATATTTCTGATGGGAAATAGGAAGATATTCTTTGAATATCTTTGAATATCTGCTTTGACCAAATAGATGCTACGAAGAGTACTGTGTTATCTCTGCCGGCAAAAAAGGACAGCTGTTAAAATACAAGGCAGATAGGTTGAAGTAAAGAGTTAAAATGAACCAGAAGGCTTAATAAGGAGGAATTTGCATTTTGTTTTTTCACGAAAGGAAGTTAAATGCTTAAATATTACAGTAGTATCACAAAACCCTTTTATTTAGATTAATTTGGAATAGTTTGATCTGCAGGAATGAAAATACTGAATATAAAATTTTAAGTAATTTCAGCTTTATTATTTTAAAGATTATAGTAATTTGTTTTAATTCTATCTTTTTATTCTGCTAATGCTAATTCCTTGTAAAATTGTTTCTTTACACAAAGCATTCAAGAAAAGGCCTTGCCAAGAATTCTTAACTTAATAGAAGGTATTCATTTATAATTAGTAGTATTTATCTAACAGAAGTTAGAGTGCTAAAAACTTAAACTTATTACATATGACATAGTAGATAAAAGTACTATTTCTGAAATTAGGTTTAAATGCTGGCTCTCCCCCTACTGGACTTTGGGCACTGATTTAACCCATCTCTGCCTTAGTTTCCTCACCTCTAAGATGATATAATATGTGTCGCTAAGTCACAGGGCTAGGGCGAGGACTGAAGTCATGTAAGTGCCTCAGAAGAGTGCCCAGCCCAGCGTAAGTGCTCTAAAAATGTGAGTTGCTATTATTGAGTAAAAATCTATCTTTTTGTACTGGTAATATTTTTAGCACTTCCATTCTGATGGGTAAACTTTAGTCTCATCTATGTTAAAATCACATTCTAAATTACCAGTGTCCCAAGAGGTTTTCGATTTATTTAATTTTTTTTAGCAAAATCTTTCGCTAACTTTCTGTTATGTTTTGCCTGTCTCCCTCTCTCTGTGCACCACAGTCCCCAGACTTCATTAAGGGACCAAGCATGGTATTAATTGTAATGATGAGTACAGACCTTGCCTTATTTTTCACTTGATTGCTTTTTTTTTTACTTCCCTGGCACTCAGACCAAGATGTTAGACAAGATGGGTCTGGGGATAGCAGAGACCCTTTTAGTATAAGGTGAAGATGAAACTGATTGGGCCACAATGTTATTTTCAGTTAAAGTAGCTGCCTCTTTTGTTACTTGTTCAGAATGAGCACTGAGGTGAAGATTAAACACGGGGATCATTGGGCAAGGCAGAATGAATTCTCAGAGAACTTTACAGCACACTACACCAGAGTTTTGAAAGGTCATCCCTGTGCCACTTAATATTCTTAATGTACTGGGTATTGTTTTCCATATAGAATCCCAAAGTGCTTTCAGCTCTTTGTTAGCTGCCAACCGTTTTTCATCCAGTGTTTTCTATTCCTTTCCCTTCCTCATTTCCCCCACCCCCTCTCTTCTGCTTTACCCTTCTAGATCTTTGAGCTCTACATCTCATTCCCTGTATTCCTTTCTCGCCACCACCCTCCTCCCACCCCCATTGCATTTTTCATGATAAAATGATTATGCAGTGTAAGCCCACGGGGGTATTGTGGCATTTGTTTTTGCTTATTTTTTGGTAACATAAGCCATAGAAGGATGGTGAATATTCTTTTATTTACAAACAGTATATCAGTAATTCTATTTAACTGGACATAAATGCTTAGGCTGTCTTTTGATTTAACCTCCTTGCTACTTCAGATAAAGAACCTACACAAGCTTTCACGTGAGTAGGCATTTTGCCTAAAATTTGACCCTTTGATAGTGAGCCTTTTACGGCAGTTCTGCATTCCACTGGTGCCATTAGCACGTTGAGAAGTAGCATACAGAGTTGGATTGGTCCCAATCAGTTTAGAATCTAGCTGCAACTTGCACTGAGTATAAAAGAAAAAAATAAAGCCAATTTGTCTAAAATAGGTTCCCCAATCAGATTTTGAGGTTTTCGGTTAAGGACCTTTCTTGCATTCTGATATTAACTGTAACAAACTAGGTTATCGGTTACAATTTTATAGAGTCCAATTATCTTGTTGAATAAAGAATGGACTGACATTGGTTGTGATGAAGAATTATTATGTCATCTATATGGGTGAGAGAATACATCGCCATATTATAAATGAAAACATTTGTTCCTTTTAAATTGTCCAGCTGGGAAATTAATTCGTCGCAAATCTTACGTACACATATGTTGGTAATGTTTATTACTTGTTAATTCTATGTAAGTGGCTCTAGTTTTATTCAAGATAAGTATGTATTTAAAAAGAAAAAGTTTTCTCAGTAGTCCTCAACTCAGCAATGCCTGTGTTTCACTGAGCTTTATTAACAAGTGCTGGCTTTTGAATTAACACATGACTGTTCTGCATAGAAAGAAAAAAAGTACTCATACCTACCTTCAAAGGTTCTTTCGAAGATCATATATGTAACACATGGTATATGATAGCATTTCACAATTGGCAGTTAGTGTTATTCTAAGAAACACATTTTCCATGAAGTTGGAGACCCATGGAAAAATCGCATCTTTCCTACTGGGTCTCTAGTTTTAAAGCTCGTGATACTCCAGGTCAGCTGCTGTCTCCATCTGCTAGACCCTACTGAAAATGCCATACTGACATCTATGCCTTAATGTTACCTGGAATGACTGGTACTACTGTATGCTCTGTTAACAAAGTAAAAATAGTCTTTACCATTAATTAATAAAATTTAGATTGCTTAGGCACCTTACATAGTCTCGGCCTTCCCATTCTTAACAAGCTGAAAAAGCCAATTTAACCCAATTAAATACAAGCAGATATTTGTTAAAATAATACTTATTTAACATATGCACATATGTTTACAAACTTTTGTCAACACATGTCTACACAGATCTATTCTTATGGAAATTTAAGTACCATGCCATTTATTAATGGAAACCAATGTCTCCTGAGAAGGCAAAGCATAGTACTAAAAAAGTACTAAAAATGAGAAAAGATAAAAAAAATATGGTTGCATATTTTTTAGCATATAAGAAAATGATAAGGGAGGGCTGGGGGACAGACCTAGGTGCATTAGGAAAAGGCTAAAGAAACGTGAGAGGCTTGTCAGCGAAATAACCCCAGGCTGCTGGTCCATGAAACCAAGAAAAATGTAGGAATAGTCATAGACTCACAGATAAAACTATATTCATTGAGAGGCCTATCTTGAAAGAAAGAAGTGTCTTCTACACACGGTGAGGATTTCAGTGACATCAGGTATACTGAGCTATATATTTTTTCTTTTAATAATAATCTGATATTCCCAGGTCATTTGGGGAAGGAAATGCTTTGGAAAAGAAAGTGGTAATGAGGGGAAAAGTCTCAGAAAGTCAGACTTTGGAATGGGTTGGTGGGTTCATTATAAGAATTTAATTTCCGGTCTGGGAGGTAGATTTCTGATTTTGTGTCTTACGAATGAGGTGACCTATCAAGCTATTTGCTGTGACGTCTGCTGTTTTTCTGCCTGTTTTATCTCCTGGATGCCTAGAATAATCTGAGAAGAGACAACAGAAAGCAAGCATATGTTTAATACAAAGGCTTCATGAAATCTGTGAGCCTGCTGTGCATCAAGTCGATGTAATTCATTTACTTTTTTAAAGCGGTGATGATACACCCTTTCCTCTGGATGACAAATTACAGAGCACATCTGAAAAACCCTCTCTTTGGGGAAAACATTCTGCCTCTTTTTTGTTCCCTGGATAGCATCTTTATTATGTATGATGGACTAAAAAAAAGGAGGAAAAAAAAGCAACGTTGACTGAATAGCCCTAAAAAGAAAAAATATGTATATAAAGCAGTAGATTTGAATATATGATTGAAATGATTAGCACAAAGATGATACACATACTGTAAACATAACATTGAACTAGGAGAAACAGTCCTTTCACAGTTTTTTTGCTACTGTCTAAAATATGAATTATGGCTGTATCCTATTGTCTTTTCACTCTGTTGAGACCGGAGACTAGGACTGGTGAAGTCTGATGTAGCAGGGGCCATAGGATCTAAAAGTTAGTTGCAAATTGTGATAACACCCTAAGAAATATACCAAGAAAATAGCTTTACTTTCTTCAAAGAATACTTTAGTAGTCATCACAAAGATTGTTGTTAGTTCTCATAGGTCTATGTTACACTTGCAATGGAAACAATTTGCCACCGATGCTTTAATAGCATGATATATTGATATTTGTCTTCAAGCTGCCCAGTAGTCCTCATCTTTGATTTCTCAGTGTCCTCCCTAAAACACCATTTTAGATGGTTTTCTTGTCTCCTAAAAACACCTAATATCCCTCATCTGTGCTTTTCTTTAGCTTAAGCTATCTGTTCTACAGACCCAGAATCAGAGGAAGGGGAAGGACATCTCTCCTCTGAGCCAAGTCCCTTTGTCATCCCCGGCTTAGGTCCTCTTTCTACCTGCCCCAGGGTTGTTTTATGTTCATCATCCTTCTTTATAGCATATATACTTCCTCCCAAATTTTCTTGCTTCTAGGAATTTGTAGGTCTCTTTTAACTTGGGAAAGACATTCCTTTGGTTCAAATATTCATTCATCATCATTCATCCAGTAAACATTTGATGAATGTTTCAAACCTATGTATCACTTAGTGTTGATTGACTGTGAACAGCAGCAATAAATGGTTACCTTGAACCATGTATTGGAATGTATCGGAAGGATATGAGGTGACCTGTAAAATGGGTGGATAAGTTTAAGGATCTGACTTTGGAGGTGACATAGGCCAGAACATCTCAGGAGGATCCTGGTGGCAAGAGCTAAAGAAAAATCTCTTCTGGGATGAATCAATTTTAACCACCCTCAGCTTTTCTATCACTCTTTTCAAAGTTTAAATTCCAGGAAGTGACTGATTGGCTTGGGACACAGTCCCATTCCCTAGACCTGAGAAGCGTGCAAAACCTGGATTGACAGTCTCACTAGGACTGCATCCAGTGGGGGTGAGGGGGTGGGTAGTTTCAAAATGATATTTCCAGGAGAAAGAGAATAGGTATCAGTGAGGCAGAAACAGTGACTAGCCACTGTAGCCTGCCATATGTCAAGCAAGCTACCTTTAGAATAGAAATATCACTAAAGGAAAACTAACATTTACTAAAAGGAAAACAATATGATGGAAGTAGTAGAATCAAATGTGAATTTATAAAAATGAGTCTGAAGATAAAAATATATTGTATGCATATCATGAGATATATAGGAGAAATCGTCCCTTTTCAAAGATGAAGAAACACAACGGCCAAAACATGAATAATGGCCCAATCACACTATCTTGTCCCAGTGAGAAGATAGATTGGAACTGGTGCAAGATGAGTAAGACAGTACCTGTCCTCAAGGAGATTAATAGCCAGTGGGGAGTCTAGTACAGAAAGGTAATTTTAAGAAAATATAGAAAGCTGTTGATATGGGGACACTGAGACAGTGCCCCTAATCTTAGGATGGGCTGATTCTGAGAAGGTTTATAGAGTGGAAAACTATCTCAGCTGAAATTTAAGATCCAGTTGTCTGTGATAGATCCGTTGGTGCAGTGGTGGGGAGGGCATTCTAGATAAGCAAGCTAGAGGAGAGGCAAATTGGTGAGAAACAACATGTGTGTAAAAAGAACTGTGGCAATTGTGTAGAGGAAGGATTCAAGGGAGCAGAGATTGGGGGTAGAGTCTCTAGGGAACTGTTATGGCCAGCAAGGGACAGATTAGAGAGGGTGAGTAGGATGAGGAGTGGGGAGAATTGCCTGTTTGTTTTGGTAGGTAGGAAGCCAGTGGTGAGCTGCGAAAGGGCAATTTGAGTAGAGCAGGGCAGGTGGAAACCAGATGTAGTGACCTAGGAGTGAATTGGAGGGAAGGAGGTTGACAGGAAATGGAGGCTACTGTGCAGAGAGGTGGAGGTGAGAAGGAACAAAGGCAGATTGACTCACAGCTGGAGATGATTGTGGAGTGAAGGCAGTATTTTTGTACACTGCAAGGATGAAATCAGTACCAAGGAAAAATTGATGGTACAAAGGAAGAGTGATCCTTAAAAATTAGAAAAAAGGAAGAATGTTAGATGTAAAAGAGGAAATGACATCCTCCGATGCTGGAGGTCAGGACATAAGAATAGGTGTCAATCTGTGGAACTCTGGGTAGGAGGATGAAAATGTCGAGAAAGGTTTTTAATGGATTGTCTCAATAGGAGACTAGACATATTTTGGAATTAAAAGAAAACCTGGGTTCAAATTTTGGTTCCAAAATCTTATAGCTGAGTGACCTTTGGAAAGTTACTTAACCACTCTGAATCTGTTTCCTCACTTGTAGAATGGGGGCATTAAAGAACCTACATCAAAAGATTATGACCTGTTTAAAACACTGAGTATTGGCACTGACACCTAGTAAGTACTTAATAATGGTTTCTATTAGTAGTAGTAGTATAAGTATATATGAACACAGTATTAATGAATTATGTTATAATATACATGGTCTCATGTTTAAGAGTAGACTCTGGAGCTAGTGAGTCCCAGCTCTGCCATGTATCCCCTGCGAGACATTGGAGATGATAATAGTATCTACCTTATTGTAGTCTTGCAAAGATTAAAGCATATAAAACACTCGGTGAGAAGTCTATAAATGTTAACTATTAGTGTTTTAATTCTTATTCAAAATTGAAAACAGCATTCCAGTATACATTGTTATCTCCATTTCATGAGGTCACTCAAAATGCAGAAAAGTTAAATGATTTGCCCAGTGCCAAATAACTAGCAAATGGCAGAGTTGAATTAAAACCCAGATTCCTTATGTCTCCACATTCTCTCTACTTGGCATTAACTGTGCCTTTTGGATTACTACCTTCCTTTGACCTTTAGTACCTGTTCACTTTCAGTGGCTCTCTATTGCTCATCATCACATACTCTGTTTGTTCATCTTGACCATTGCCTTCCAAACTCATCCTTGGATCTAGTCAAACAACTTTTTGTCCTGACTTTGTGACCTGCAGTTCAAACTCCAACTACTGACCATCTGTATGTAGGTGGAAAAGCATGAGGGCATATATGAATTTATTTCACCCAAAGGTGGTTCTACGAGTGCATGATGGAGGCTGCAAATACTTGAGAGAGAGAGAGAGAGAGGATACCATAATGCCTACAAATACCAAATGTTACATTTGTTTCTGTGAGTGTAGTAAAAGAAATCTGTCCTGGCCAGCTGCAAAGATGCTGCCCATCTGTGCATGCTCTATCTACACATGTCTTCATTTCTTTCTCATCAGCACAGCCAGTTGTTTTACTGCAGTATGATTCAGCACATTGGAAACTCCCAAAGACTTACCATTTGGATTGTAGTATGGATGCTTGATGATAAAAGTCTGACCTTGTTTCTGCTCTTGTAGCACATCTGATGGGAAGCTCAGTTCCAAACATTATATAACACCCTGACCTTTCTTTGATGTGTCGTGGTGTGGCAGACAGATGTACTAAAGCATCAACATCCAGAGTATTTCAAACTACCCTCATTCTTCGTAACAGGATTAGTAAAGGGAATGGGCCTTCTGTGCAATCTAGCTTCATCATATGAAAGAAAATGTCTGTTAAAAGCAGATTCTCCTTATTTAGAAGTGAGGTTCTTTAGGGTTAGGTTTTATTTAATTTACATACACTTAGGTTTTACATTCAAAATATATTCCCATTTCATGGCCTTAAAGAGTCAAACATTAAAGATTGAAAGAAGAATTCCAATAGTATTTTAAAACAATTAAGCTATAAAATGTCAATATTTGGACACCTCAAAAGAAAATATTTCTTTTAATGAGTGTTAATGTAATCACAATATACCAAAGAAAGGGTTCATAGGGACCATTGAATTCACTAATGTTTTAAAGACAGGCAGTTTTAGTTCAACTGCTGAGGAAATGTTTTCTTTCAACTAGGAATAAAAGGGTTTTATATACAAATGAAACGATTTTACAATATGGGAAGGATATGGAAGGAGCATTTAAAAAAAAAACCAAAACCCAACCCTAAGGATCAGAAATGTTCAACAGAGAATGCGAAGGAAAGATTAGAATGAGAGGAGCGAAAGGAAGAGGGTGCTCCCTGAAGGGGCTTTGTTTCTGGTCTTTGGCTGCTTCTATAGGCTGTAAATTAGAAACTTCTGTAAGTGGTAACGGGGCTCTCACAGGTGGCCCAGGGCCACCTCACACATTGGTATGGACCTCACAAAACACAGCAAGGGAAGGCACAAAACGATGGAGGAGCAGAGCAGGGCCCTGCCACCTGCCAAGGAGAGATTAGAAAGATGCACCGCATATGTGCCACACACAGATGGTTTGTGTGATACTCAATTATCTCAAACCCATAGGAGAGATGCTAATTTTAAGCTACATTTACTAACCTAGAGGCTTAGGATTCTTTGACATCCCTTCTATCAGTTGGGAATTTTTGCACTGATCAATCTCAGAGAAGCTATAGCATGGTAACTCTGATAGATTGCATAGTATGACTAAGGACATTAAGAACTTGGTACTTATATTTTCTTGGAAATGTGGAAAACTGTTATCATTTGTTAGAAGAAACATTGAAACAACAGGGCTTACAAAAGTGTTGAATACAAGACGCAACTTAAGTAGAAACTCGGATACCAAAAAAGGGATGAGAAGTACCAAATGTAACCAATTGTCTAAAAAGATCTAATAAGATCGTTCATTTACTTAGCAAATATTTTTAAAGCACCTACTATTTGCCAAAGCACTGCTGGGCCCTTCATATGCAATGGCAAGTCAGATAGGCATAGTTCTTGATCTCTTTGAGCATTTAGACAAACAGATGGTGACAATGAAGTTTGATCTGTGTTCTCATGGAAGATTATACCATAATGGGGCAATGAACACGAGTACCTGAGTTTCTGTGGTATTGTGGACAGCTTCTCAGGGCACGTGGCACTTAAGTAGTAGCTGAAGAGGAAAAGATAGGTAGGCAAAAGGAGGCATACCTGGAAGACCGAACAACTAAGACCTAGTGAACACCCCAAAGGTCTGCACAACTCACTAAAGAAGTTGGCAGGAAAGGTAGACCATTGCTATAGAAAGAAACTGAAGGAGCAGAAGTAGCATTTATTGAGTACCTACTATAAGCCATGTGCTTTACATACAGTATCATGTTTAAACATACAATATCATGTTTGATCTGTACTATTCTATCTCTCTTGGAGTAAAGGAAATAATAACCTGTTGCATGAAGATGGTTATTTAAATTATAACTCAAATAGGTCTTCACCTTTCAATAACACCAAATCTTTTTTTTGTGAAAACGTTTCATGTCTGTTACATAGTCACTCAACAAATGAGTGATAGGAATATAAAGTATCTGATATAAGGAACACAATGACGGGAATATACTGGAAACCAAATGTCTATAGTTTCCTTGGATCTTCAGTGTATTCTCTTATCTTAAGGTTATTTTCCTAAATCCAGATGAAATAGCCTGTTTTTGCACTCTCTTAGCTGCCACTCAAAATTCATTGCTTCCTGTTCTGTTCACCTTGTGAGCATTGGAATTTTTTGTATTATAGTTTTGCACAGGTCTCTGTCTTTTATGAATCATAAAATATGTCTTAGACTTTTTCGGAAGAGTGTGCGAGATCACGTATACATAAATTCCTAGTTCTGTAAACTATATGCTACAGTAAAGTGTACATTAGTTGCATACAGTGGTAAGGTGGTAAATGTTGAACAGCCAACTCTTAGGAAAAAATCTTGCTAATTCGTAGCATTTGGCTATTTCCATAGTGTAAATGCTTCCCTGACTTCAAGCTAACTGTGATATCACTGAGTGTGGACTTGGGAAGAGAGGTGCCAGACCACTCCTCTACCTAGTTTTCTACCGTATACACACACTAGATGTAAATAACCTCAACAGTATAGAAATGTAGTAAGATAATTAAAAAGTGCCATTTTTTGAGTACTTGTTACCTTTAATTTCAATATAATTTATTTAATCGCGTTTATATAAATTAATTTTTAATAATGGACATGTTTAATAGTTGGCCCACAAAATTCCTGAGAACTTAACATTTGGCCCTTCTGCACTGGTAGCAGCTGCCTCTAGCACACCATCAACTCATGAGGGTCTGAGGCAGGAACTTTATATGTTTATCGTTGTGTTTTCAGTGCTAAATATATGACCCAGAACACAAGATATTTGGTACATTAATGATGAATAAAAAATGCAAATATAAAACCAAGTTACTGCTGCATATGAAAAAAGATCTTAGGTGTATCTCTCTCTGCCCGTTTCTTCATCTGTAAGGCAAGGGGCTTGTAGGATTTTGACTGACCTAAGGCTCCCCGCAGCTTTCACATTCTACATGTTCTAACGACCAGAAGCAAATTCTGAGATTATGTCAACTATTTTCTTAGCTGTATGATTATATTGTGATGACAACATTATAACTACCTCATTTAGGACTCAAGCACTAAGTGAATGGGAGATTCAGAACTTATTTACTTTATCTTGAACAGAAATGAAGACTTCTTAATTTGCTTTGGTTTACTGTTGAATCATTAGAACATTTGTCTAGATTTGCTGTAACAGAGCAGCATCATGTGCTCTTCTACATTTGGATTTAATTAGAAAATGACTATTTCTTCAAGTGACAGGAAAACAAAAACAAATGCCTCATTTTAAAATGTTTCATAAAGTATAAAGGCTAACTTTTTGGAGATGCGAGTTTAAGATTAATTTTGCCAGGCATTTCCTTTGAAGGAGAGATAAGAATAAACACTAAAGATAGTCTTTAACCAAGTTTAAGACCTGTTCCTGAAACGTACCTGATCCCAGAACCCCCTTTTCCTGCAAAAGACAGTAGCACCTCGTGGGACACTGGTGGTTCTTGGAATCCAGTTAGAAAAATGCTGCTCTTGATGCTTCTCTCTGATAACTAGCTATGCATTGCAGCAGAAAGAAATACATTCACCACTTGTTTATATATGTTGAATAATTTACAATTATGAAATTTTGTGTTTTCAATTATTAATTTAGAATTCTACCTTTCCAGATGCCACATTACCAAATCCATTAACTTGATCTGTATAAAAAGCAAAAAACTGCTGGTATATTAATGTCAGAGTAAAGGTAGAATGACTAAGACATTTTCCTCTTCCAGATTTCCTGAAGATGTTCAAAATAATTTGCCACTGCAGTCACTTTATTTGTAAAATCAGGCAGGTAGATTAGATAAGGCCCAGCATCTATGATTTATCTGGGTAGCCCATGTAACCACTGCATAGGGAGCTCTAGCAATGGGAAGAATTATGGCCCTAGAGCCATAAACACATTCACAGAAGTGAAGGGGGAACCGGAGAGGAGTTTAATTAAGCTAAACGTTCTGATGTTTGAATGTTGACACACTCAGTCGTTCTTAGGTCCAAGAGAATTAAAAAAAGTTTCCCCCCTGGGAGAACAGACTTGATTTACATGGGACTCCTTTCATTAAATTCAGTGAAGCCTGTGAAACTTGCTAATGAAGGAAAATTATGAAGTATGCTGGCTCAATTTACTTGTTCTTTCCATAATAATTTGACCTCAAACCATCTGACATAGACTCTAAAGCAATCAGATTTCAAAGAAGTCAGCCATTCATCCTTAGCTTAAAATTGGAAGAAGCATGTTTTGCCCTTATCAGAAAAATTATGAAGATATGGTAAAAGTGGATTAGTAATTTCACTTCATCATAAGATATTTAGGTTATGTCAGACATGAGATTGTAACATATCTTTAGAATATTCTTAGATGTCTCCACAAAGCTTTTCAACTTTTCTGAGGAAAGTTACTGTTGTGTCAACCCTTAGGAAATAGGTCTAGAAAAGATTTTAACCAATGCGTGAAATGATTAAATGTCTTAGCTGTTTAGGAATTTGAGATTTTCATGTTGCCCCCTCCAGTCCATTCTGTACTTTCCCATCAGAGTGATCAATATTAACATGTAAATTTCATTAACACCTTCCTCGAATCCCTTTAAAGGGATCCCAGGGCTCTCAGCACACGATACAAACTCCTCAGCAAGGCTGGGGGCCCTGAATTGTACAGCTTTGTTCGCTACTTTCATCTTGAAGATGTTAAGACAGGTTTTATTTTGGTTGTTGGTTACTCCATGGAATCAACCCCACTCTCAGGAGTTTAACAGCACAGATCACTCATCCACCAATAGCAACTCATGTTAGCCATGGGAGATTGCTTATTGCAGCCCACTGGGGGCTCAGGCTGCCTGGACATCACCACCTTGAATGTTTCTGGTTGTTCTATCACAAGGAAAAAAGGCTCTGGAAGGTCCTACCTCAGTAATTAGGTGCTCTGGCCTGAAAGTGACACTTTTGCTCATAACTCATGGCCGAAACTAGCCACGTGCCCTCATCCAGCTCCTGAGAGCCAGGAAGACAACCCTGCTGTATGTCCACAGGGAGAGAACGGAACTAGATATCAGTGACTAGCACTAATGACTGCCACAGGCTTCAGATCCCTTGCTGTTTACTCTCCTCTAGAGATCTACACACCAGCTCTGTTTATGTTGTCATAAAGTATCACTCATTTAGTAACTCATGCCCTCAGCATGTCACTAGATCTGTTTGCTCAGCCAATTCAGCCATGCAGTCCTCTCATTCATTCCTCGTTTTCTTCCTCCTCTTCGACTTTGCATTGATGCTAAGAATAATCTGCCTTTTCTTCATCTTCTTTTTTTAACAACTCAATTTTTTCATCATCTTGTTCTCTGTCTGCACCCCGTATCTTCTCTTACATAAATCTTAACACACTGCAATGCCAACATTTATTTACCTTTCTCCGTCTCACCTCAGAGCGTAAGCTCTCTGTCTCATTCACTGTTATACTCTGAGTGCCTTGAATGGTGCCTGGCAAAGAGTCATTTAGAAGCTCTTAATTACTGTTTGCTGTTTCAGTGAATTAGTTAGAAAAGATTCTTCACAGTGAAGAACTTAGCATCATTATAGATATGAGAAACTCTTTTTCCTCTGGTTTTCAGACAGTTGCTTAAGTTAAAAAAAAAAAATTACGCAGCTATAGGTCTGGTGGTTTTATTTGATGAGAACAACTCAGAGGATGAATTTTAGATTTCCAAGTAGCTGAGACTATAGCCACTGAGGCTAGTGATACAGAAAATAAAGTTGAGCAGCAACATGTAAGATTGAGTTTAAATTCAAGGTAAAATATTCTAATTGAATGGCCCTTGTGAAATAAGGCATATGGCCACTAAGCAATTCTGCTTGTTCTTAGAATCCAGCCTTGCAAATATAGGTACTTAACATAAGCATGTCAATTTTCCTCAAATACATTATTTTTCTTCTCTGAACACTTAGTAAATAGAATAAAATATAAATGAACATTTCTTGCTCTTAACTTCACAGTTTTCAAAAGAAACTTTCAATCTGTGTATCAGTTATATGGGAAATTTAAACTCAAATTAAGAATAATTCTCTTTCTCGTTCTGTGATTGATGCTGTGTGTGGTTAAATTACCCAAGGGACAGATTAGAACACCAATCACTATACACTGGCCTGTTTTTCAAATTCTGTTCCACAAGTCGCCAAGTTTCTCAGATAAAGCTCAAGCAGCTTTGAGAATTAACGCAATTGTTAAGGCAGATTCTTAAAATATAAGCATTAGGGATTAGCTCTGAGCCTTGTGTAGAAAAATTGCCAGAAAACTAAAGGGATAATAGCACATAACAAAGTTTTCTCGCCACACACACACGTACATAATTATTTACGTATATATTACATGTTTTGAAGTCTAGTGAGATTTTTACTAGAGCATTAAATACTGGGGGAAGTAATTTTATGAAAAAGGAACAGATCCAAAAAAAGGATTAAACAACAAATAGTCTAACTCTGTAAAAGACTTTACTTAGATTGTGAGGAACTGTATTGATTTCCCTCAGAACTGGAACTGGGAGTGATTAATAGTAAATTACAGTGAATACATTCTGAGGCCAACACTTAATATCTGCTGAAGGGTAGGCGTCAATTTCATGGGATGCTGGGGAAGAGGAAACCCCTGGATATATCCAGGCCTGCTTCTCTGCTTTCTCAACTCAGAAAATGTATGCAACCCCAGCAGAGTGGGTGGAGAGTTGGCTTAGCCAAATAGGACTCCCAAGCCTAGATTTGTTCCATTTGGTCAGCGTAATCCTAGACCTGAGGGTATTCTCTGCATAATTATCAAATGCAAACACCGCTTTACAATGTACCCAAATTCTTTCAACTTTATATGTCATACATCATGATGCACAATTAATTTTGCTCATGAATTTTATGTGATCATTGTATCGTGATATGTAGTAACTTTTGTATATCACATTTGTTTGGATTATTTTATGATTTCTTTGGTCAGTTTCTTGAAGACATCAACATGTGCAAAATGAAAACTGTAAATTTTTTTTATAACATAGTGTCAGGTATCTTATGAATGGTAAAAACATGTATGAAAATAATAATGAGAAAAAAATTACTCAAAAATAACATGAAAGTGCCGAGAAGTCCTTAAGAGTTTATAGATAGCCTAGAATTAGTGTTCGATATGGGGACAAAAAAGAAGTCAAAAAATTGTTCCTAACTATGAAATTAAATCGAAGGTAATTTGAGAGCTAATATTTATGAAAATAATACCTAAACTTTTGTTTGAATTATTGTCCTAATATAATCCTCATCTCAGTCAAATATTATCTAAGGATTTTAACAGAAAAGTGCCCAACAATTTAAATAAACGTACTGAGCCAGGGAGTGGAACAGGCAAACAACTCTTGCACCCAGTGCAAGATCAGAAATGGTATATTTATCCCCTGAGGGGATGAAGGAGGTCACGTTCATGCCCATGCGAGAAGGATGGAAGATGGCAGGCAGCTGCCCCTAGTGTTGAAACTTGGATTCTCACAATTGGAGAAGACAGGTCTAGATGAGGTCACTGATTCTGGAAATCTGCCTCTCTCTCTCTTGACTGTTTTGCTAGATAGATCCCGAGCCTGCCAGAGTCCAGGACCTCACTGAAGCTGTCAAATAGAAAACATATATCACAGGGCATCTAAAATTCAGTGTTTTATAGCTCAAAAGAGTGGTAAAGTTCACTGAACCTAACTCTTTCATTTTACAGATGGGAAACCCGAGGCCAGAGAGATTCTGTGACTTGCCCAAGCTCACGGAAGTAACACAAAAGCCAGATTCTTGACTTTTAGCCCAGTGTATTTTCTGTGACACAACACAACACATGAGTCATCTGAAGAAAGGAGCCTAGAATTATGAGGGTGGGGCAGTTGAAGAGAGATTTAGGTATGTAGTTTTGGCAGAGGGCTCCCTGTTAGACAAAGGGGCCATTATTGAGAGAATGTCCCCAGTGTTAGCACTCAGAAATCCAAAATGCCCACTGGGATCTTAAGCCTTCAGAGTAAGAAGGTTCTCTTCTAGAGTAAGAAACAGTTTGCTCTGGCAAGGCCCAAGCATTGCAGGTGCTCTCTGTGGGACTACATTCCCGGAAGCCTGCCTTGGCTTGTCAAAGAGAACCCCCTATGCAAGGGTCTCCCCAAGAATTCTGACCCGCAGGTCCCTGTGGCTAGTTAGAAAGGCGGCTTTGGGAAAGGTGGTGCCTTCTAACAGATGGCTCCTATCTGACCACCAAGTCAGAATCGCATTTATGAAAAGGTTGCTGCTTTCCAGGGTTTCTGGCATGTGCATTCCAAACAGGATCAAGAACATCTGCAGAACTTGGAACCAGAAACATGCTGAGGTCATGGCCTCTAGGCAAGCGATCAGCAAATTGAGTCACTGAAACCTCTCTTTTATGAAGCATTAGCTGTAGGTCTGGAAACAGAACTTAGGCGAACCCATGTCATTGAGTTGACTTCCCTCCGCCCATTTCCCTGGGTTGGACTTGTACTGGAGCCCAGGTTTCATATGTGAATTTTGCTTTCCAACTAAGAAATTTAGAAGCATGAGGAAAATGAATAGTTATGGATTCATGAGGGATGCTGAGACAGGTGGCAGAAGACCTGACACTAGAGCCCTTACAAATGTCTGTGGTGGGTATTTGGAAGGGAAATGTGGGGTGTGAGATTCTCCCAAGAGATTGAGAGGACTGTGGAATATTTCGATCCTTTGCAGCATCTTCCACAGTTAACTTACTAAATATCATAAAGTGAGGGCTTTGTTTTCTTGCTCTTCCTTGTATTTTTTGCACATAAAAAAGGAGAAAGAAAACAAAAATGACAGGAAACTCAGTGTATATAACAAATTTTACTCAGAAATGGGTTTTGTAGAAAAGTATCTTTACAGTTAGGATTTAGAATCAAAAATAATTATCTTGATAAAAGATAGCTCCCTACCACCCGCACCATTTGCTGACACACATCAGTTAGCATGTCAGCGAATGTTACTATGTGATTTTCTATTTTCTTGTTTCTGTTACCCTTAGATAATGAAGAATTTTATTCCATAATCCATTCATCCTGTCCTCTCAGCACCTGACATTGTACTTATTGAAAGACCGGAAGTAACGATGTTAACAAAATAATAATTGCCAATAATAATTACAATTAAAATAGCAATTATACAGGTGTAGCATTTTGTGTGTAGGTTGCAAAGCATTTTCACATTTCAGACTTTGACTAAGCCCGTCAGGTGGAGAGAGATGGTTTCCTCTGGGAAAACAACCTCAGATGGAAGCATCTGCCAGTGGGCTCTCAACAAACAACTGATGGAACTTCGATTTCAGCACAGGTCTTCTGACTTCAAAACAGATGCTTTTTTAATGGTTAGAAGCATGTCTAGATGTCAAAAAAAAAAGGTGTTTATCAGAGCGTAGACTGGCCACAGTTGGTAATTTTACATGTACACGTTGTGAGAGATAGAGGTGTACATAGCCTTACCTTGAGTATTTAAGTAAAATTTAAGAGCAACAACATTTTTTAAGCTTTTAAATGGAGGAGCTTTATAACAGTAAAGAGCCATTTTGAAAACCAAACAGCAGCAATAAAAAAAAAACCAAAAAAAACAAAAACAAATAACAAAGGGACTCTAAAACCTTAAATGCAGAAATTCTTGAGTAAAAAATTGATTTTTCAGTCCCTGTTATTGATACCACAAGCAATTATGTCATTAGTCATATCACTGAACTTTAATTTTCCCATCTGAAAAATAATGGAGTTTAACTGAATGGTGCCTCCTTCACTTCCCATCATAGTGCATTCAGGCTGGTATAACAAAATAACCACAGACTGAATAACTTCAACAACAACAGAAAATACCATTTATTTCTCACAGTTCTGGAGGTTCTAAAAGTCCAAGATCAGGGCACTAGCAGATTTGGTGTCTGTGAGGGCCCTTGCTCATAGACAGCCATAGACAGCTACTGTGTTACCACGTAGCTGGAGGGGCAATAAAGCTCTCTGAGAAATCTTTTATAATGGCACTAATCTCGTTTATGAAGACTCCACCCTCAGGGCCTGATCACCTCCCAAAGGTCTAAGGCTCACCTCCTAATATCATTACAGTAAGGGTTAGGGTTTCAACATATGAATTTGGGCGAGGGGGCAGGAACACATTCAATCCATAATACTTGCCATGATGAAATTCTACGCTTCTGTTATTCCAATTATAAGGGTTGGAAGCATATAATTAAGCATTTAATTATAGCTATACAAAGCAGAATACTCATTTCTAGTGGGGGAACTTTTCTTGCCACTTGAGCACAGAGTTACTGAGATGCTGCTAGTTAGGACTCACCTGATAAATGTCTCCATATACACAATGGTTAATAATTAGAAGCCAGGGTTTGAAAGGTCACTTTTCATCAGTCCATAATTATGGGAAAATAGAGAAGAAACTGGGGACAAGCATTCAAAACTCATGCCCCTAGAAAGTTTTCTCATGCCATCTTCCACAGGTTACCATCAGTCAAGGACACAGTCAAGTACATTTTGTGAAACTGCACTGAAGATCATATTCTGAAAATAAGAGGTTCGTTAAATACACCTTTTTACATCCTACTTATGCTGTTGCCACTCATGAGTCCCAGGACCTGAGGCTGCAGGACTATGTGCCACCACTTGACAATCACTTCAAGGACACCACTTCTAAGCAGGGTCGGTACTTACTGGCGAGAAGCTGTGCTAATAAATCACACGCAGAACCTGAAATCCAGTGTCACGTGAAAATTCAGTACTGTTTCCATAACTTCACAGAATGATTTACAGTTATATCAAAGCATAATTTGAGAAGCCCTGGTTATTTAGGAAATGTAAGCATTAACAGTGGTTCTTGTTCACTCACATGATTTCCTGAAAGGGCATCTATTTAAATCTTCTGGTGAAAGAACTCAGAACCTAGAATTTCTCCAACTATAAAACAGGTATACCATTCAAAACTCAACAATTGTAGTACAAACTGGGTATGTGTGAAAGGTCCAGAAAACTGCAGGCTGAGCTATTAACACCATCATCTCTACATGCAAAATCTTTTCAACTCTAGGTTTCAAAGCAAAGTTGTTAATGTTGGAGGATCATGTTGGATCAGTGGGAATTGCTTGCAGAGGAATAGCAGGGAGGCCAAGGCAGTGGAGGCTGATGACAGCTCGGGTCTGAGTCATCCAGGATGACGTCAGCTGATGCACCCAAATAGGTCAGAACAATTTTCTCTGAGTTTCGGAGTCATTTCTAGGGAGTTTGTGGAAAATCAGTCACTCTGTAGGGCCTTCCCTTCTCCATTAATATATTTAATGAATAAAACCCACGTAGAGTGAGCATGGAGAAAAACAGTGACTTAATCTGGAGTGTAGACATCAGGAACAGCCTGTAGGTGGTAATGGAAATAATAACAGCAAGCGCATACAATGAATGTTTACTATGGTGTAAGTAGTGTGCTGAAATGTTATTCTCACAACATCCACACGGGGTAGGTATCAAGGATTCAATTTTATAGAATTAAGGAACAGAGACTGAGAGAAAAGAAGCGGCATGCTCTAGTACTCATGCCAATGAGCTGAGCAGTCAAGCTTGGAACCCAGATGGGTCTAAGCTCATATTGTCTCTCTTCCTTTGTTGGGAGGGATTTAACCAAAGGGTGATAAACGGCTTGAGGAATTTTCTAGAGGAATGTGGGAAATTGACGATGATGATGTCATTTCATATGCTGATGAATTAAATTTCGGCTTCTATTAATAGGCCTTTTTTCTTCCTGTGCCCGTTATTGCTTCTGGGTCACTTAAAACTTGGATATTAACCCTGGAGCAGATGCATTTTGATCTCAAAGCACATTTTATGTAGTGTCGTTTCCTCTAAATTGAGGGTGCCTCAAGGAATGTGCCATGCACCTGACATACATTAATGCCATGAACTGCGCTATGACCTAGCAAGATGGGAAGATGGATGTGGTTCCCATTTCACAGTTGATAAAAGTCTCCGAAAGTTTAAGTAATATTCCTAACATCCTGAGCTTATTAAGTGGTGGAACAAGATAAGAACTGAGGGCTGCCTGACTCTGAGAATCTTCCCATAACACAGGACGGGTGCTTCTCACCCCTGGCTACTCATTAGAAACACCTAGACTTCAGAAAATAAAAATGCTTGGGTTCCTCCCCAGACTAATCAAATCAGAATATCAGGATGAGAGAGGACCTGGGTCTCAGTATTTTCCAAAAGTTCCTCAAGAGATTCTAATGAGTGCTCCAAATTGAGCACTGTTATCATATACAGCCACTGATTAAGCTATTTTGTAGAACATAATTTCATAATCTCTCTTAAAATTACAGTTTGAATAATTAGCTCCCCCCACCCCCTTTTAGCTATTATGACATTCCTTTTGCTTCGCTTTATATGCCAGGTAAATGGTATCTGATAACTGACGTAATCTAATAAATTCTTCAAGGATTTGAATAGACAGGGATTTTCCTGGTATGGGGTAAACGTAAGAGGAATCGGAAGAGGTACAGTTAATGTACATCCATTCTGATGGCTTTCCAGTTAGAAACAGAAATGGAATTAGTCACCATTACAGTCAGGACTTGTGTCCCTGTGAATACCAGAGTACCCAGGGAGAGCCTCAGGTGGACAGAACATAGAGTACTTGTCACTGTTCTGACTTTTTGCATCTGTGAGCCCTTATTCTTGATGTCAACAGACATAGATTACTCTTGTCATAGTTTTCAGTATCAGTCTTCCTTCTGCAAGATGGTGGTCTACATGGAACGGCATGGCATAAACTCTTATATTCATGACACTTATAGAATCGTGTAACAAAGGGTCCAATGGGCAAATAATTTCCCCCAACAACATTTGCAGGATACGTAACTGCAGAGAATCTGGGGTATACCATATTTCTTTATCTTCCTTCATACTCCTGATTCTCTTTCTAACTCATAACACATAAATTGGAGGAAAAATTCTGGGATAAAACTATTACAGAAATAAGAGTCATGGTTGTGGTTTTAAAGATTCCCTGAGGTGATTATCCCATGTCTCATAAAGGTGCCATGTAAAAAAAGTACCTCATGATTTGTGTTGGTAATTAGGATGTGAAATTTAATTTCAGGTTGGTCAGTGGCCAGCAGAATGTAGTCTCTGAGTTTAAATTATTAGTATTGTGTGTCCGGTTTAAAATCAGTATACTCAAACTGTGAAAGCTGGCTTTGTAGTAGAATTTGTGATTGAAACAATATCAACATTTTTATGGGAATTAAATATGATTACACTGGAGGAAATAATAACTCTGCACTTTTGCATACTTGTTCAATGATGGACACTGGCCTATGTACCTTTATTTCATCCTTCCATGCCCCTGGAAGATGTTACTAATTGATGATGGTACTTTATGTCCTTTTTTTTTCATTAAGCACAAGCATGGACTCAGAAACTTTTACAACACTGTGACCTAAGCAGTGACTACCAATAGATTAGACTTGGCACCAAAGATAAAACTTATTTTTCATCTCTATTATAGCAAGTTACAGTTTACAAATGATATTCATGCCCAATATTTGGTCAATGTTACTCTTTGGAAAATTAAAAGCCTTGTAAGGTGTAAGGTGGTGGTTGTTTAAAAAATGGCAAAACTCCTCATATTGGTTTTGAACGATATGTAGAAACTGCAAGTTTTCTTGTTTTTGAATGTGCTGCCATGTTCCTAAATCCAGCAGGGGGAGTATCCTGCTTTCCTAGACCCTGCTTTTAACACCTGCTTAGTTTCAGTGCTGACAGTTTATTTTATAATCCCCTAAAATTGGAGGAGCCAGTTGGGAAAAATTACATTTAGGCCTTACGGGATAGACCATCAAGGAAATTAGAGCTCAATGCCCCACAACTCATGGAGTTCTCCCTGTGGCACCTCTCGTTCTTCTCGTGGATTTGGCACCAAAGCCACATGCAGGTCTAATGATGTGGGCTGCAAGCATTTTGTTGGATGTCCTGTTTTTATAATTGAACATGAAATCATGATCACATTTTGTCTTGAGTCTAATAGGTTGCATGACACCCCCCTCCCCTTGAGCTGGCTAGATTTCAACTTAGGTAATTATATCCAACTTCCCAAATTCCGACTTAGTATATATGGTTCTGTTTCTTTGCTTGCCCCCATTAAAACTGTATTGGCAAGAAAAGACTGTGGCATTCCTTACAGGAACTGGCTGCCTTTTCCTGGCATGTGAAGTAATGTCCTTTTGCTAAATGGCATCATACCTGTCAGATCAGTGCACAGGTGATGGCATGTTGTATAATATAATCGCATGCTCTATAATACCAATCTCTTTGTTACCCTAAAATTGTGCCTTAATACCAGGAATTAGCGAACTATGGTCCATAAACTAAATACAGCCTGTGACTTCTTTTTGTAAAACTCTCAAGCTAAGAATGGATTTAATATTTTTTAAGTATTGTAAAAAAACAAACCACACAGAAGAATATGCAATAGACTGTATATGGTCTGCAAAGCCTAAAATGTTTACTAACTGGCCCTTTATAGAGTAAGTTTGCTGACTCCTGCTTAAGATCATAATACTAATAGTATAGTATGAATGAAAGCCCATTTACAGAGTGCTTACTATCTGATGCATTTTCCATGTTTTAACTCGGTTAATCTCCATAGAGACTCTGTGAGATAGGGTGGTAGGCAGGCAGCCTTTAAGAATGTCCTCAGTAATTCTTACATCTGACATTCATGCCCTTCGTGCAGTCCCTTACCCCTAACTATGGCCTGCATTGAGGGACTCCCTTCAGATCAAGTGATTTTCTTCTAGTGGAAGATGGCATGGTATACAGAATTTATAGAAAATGATGAGGGAATATTACCGACATACCTTTGGAGATGTTGTGAGTTTGGTCTCAGACCACTGCAGTAGCACACATCATAATCTATTGGTGAAGGGTCTTGCCTTCAATGAGTAAAAATCATGACATCTGAAGCACAATAAAATGAAGCACTATAAAAGAAGCAATGCCCATACTGAGATTAGATTACAAAAGACTGTGGTTTTCTTTTTGGATTTTCTCTTGAGCCCTCCTTCCCTCCCTCCCTTCTTTCCTTCCTTCCTTCCTTCCCCACTCGCCTTTTTCCTCCCACTCACCTACGCTCGTCCTCTCTCCTCTTCCTGTCCCCTTCCCCTTTCCCTCACTCTTCCTCTAATTGATCACTATGGGAGAAGCTAGATGTCATGTAGAGATGTCCATGTGGCGAGAGACTGGAGGCTGACAACCCTCTGTGTGAGCCAGGAAACAAATTCCTACCTCCCTCACCCCAGTTGAGCTTTCAGATGAGACCACAGGCCCAGCCAACAACTCGACCGAAACCTTATTAGAGACTTTGAGCCAGAGGTAGCCAGCTAAGTCGCACCCAGATTCCTGGTTCATAGAAACTGAGATAATAAATGTTGTTTAAAGTCACAGAGTTTTGGGGTAAAATGTTAGGTATCAGTTGCTAAATACAGAATCTGGTAGTTGGAAGTGTGAGTATTGCTACAACAAATACATAAAATGTGGGAGTGGCTCTGGAACCAGAAGCTGGGAAGGATGTCAGATTTTAGGAGACTGTTAACCCAAGTTTAAAGTACCTTGAACACATTGTTCATAAAATCTGAGGCTTTGAGGATGCTGAGAGTGAGAAATTGCAGGAAAGCAAATACTGGAGGAAGGGGGATCTTTGCTATTTAGTGGCATAAACTTTGTCAACCTGTGGCCAGAGGTTATGTGGAAAATAGAAAATGTGGCTAATGAACTGGCCGATTTACAAGCATAATGTTGAAGATGCTGCCTGCCTACTTTCTTCTTTTTGATAATAGTAAACTGTGAGAAGAGAGAAATAAATTGAGGAATAAACAAAAAGGAGCCAGGGCTTGATGGTTTTCAATCTCTATAAATGGCACATGGTTCTTAAATTAAGAAATGGCTTCTAGGCAAAGATCAAACACAGGGCACTGTCAGGAAAACAGTCTAAAGATAAACCCGGGAGTGTGACCGTAAACCTTTTGTTAAGACTTCAGAAAGATAAAAAGTAGTAGTAGTGCCTCAGTGTACTATTCAGCTACACAGGAGGCTCTTTAAAGAAATTAAGTGTGTACATCAGTCACACATCCTCTCAGTTAACAATAGGGCCTCTGGGAAGTTTAAGGCTGTTCTCTCAGCCATCTCAGTAGGAGCCCAAGGTGAGGACTAATATGGAAGAGATTTGTAGGTGTGACTTTTGTCTAATGGAGTGAACTCAATTAGATTCACAAGAGGCTCACTAAGGTCTTATAACAGTTACATATGAGGAAACATGAAAGCTTGAACTGAGGGGAACGGAGATAAGGCAGAACAAGGAAAACCTTTGAATCTTCAGAATTCTACTGGCAGGAAGCAGACTAAGAGAGCTGTTCAGCTGCAAACACGTGCTACCTTCCATTAATAAAAGGAAAGTTGACTCAAATGTAGAGCCAAAAGCCTGAAGGACGTAGCTGAGAGCCATGGAGAGTTATTCTTGGGCCTTGAGACCTGATCACAGAGTTCTCACATTTTCCTGGCTAGATTTTAGAATTCCTATGGACCAGTGACTCCCCTGTACCTCCTAGGTATCCCTATTTGAAAGGAATGTGTATGGTGGTTATCCTATGTTTTTCTCACCACTGCATTTTGGGTCAATGTGGAGAAGGGACCTTTCTCTTTAGTTTTGCACATCTAGACTCTACATTTGAAAAGCTATACTCAGGAAGTATATCTGAGGAGAATCATCTGCACCTGGACCTGATTTAAATAACGAGATTCTGAGCTTGAGTTTATATTTTTGGGAGCCTTGGGAAGGAGCAAGTGTATTTTCCATGTGGAAGTGACATGAATCATTGGAGATCAGAGAGAGGACTGTCCCCACAATTGGCATTCATGTCCTGGAGTGTGAACAAGATTTAGTAACTCATTTTTAACAATTAGACTATCACAGAAGCGATGGGATGTCACTTCCAAGGTGCTCTCTTCTTATTTTCATTTGTATCACTAGCTCTGGGGAAAGTAGCCATTGTGAAGGAGCGCGATGTGGATTGACTGAGGCCTGGCAACAACCATGTGAGTGAGTGTGGAAGCATATCTTCTCCTCCCCCAGACAAGCCTTCAAGTGAGACTGTAGCCCAGGCCAACAGCTTGACTGCTGAGAGACTGTCAGACTCTAAGTTAGTAGCAACTGGATTGCTGGCAAAAAGAAGTCGTGAGATCATAATTGTTTGTTGGTTTTAACTGCTAAATTTTGGGATAATATGTCACATATGAAAAAATAACTAATACATATAAGTACAGTTGTCATCCACGGTTTATAGAAGAAATTGTGGCATACCTCTTATGATAGTGGAGCTCAGATTTGAACCCAGGCTGTCTGTCAACAGAGTCTGCACTTTGAATCACAAAGATCATAAAGAGACTGAAGTAGACGATAATGTACATTTGTTAAATGAATGATTAGGTCATGTAAGCATTGAGTCTCTTTACTGAAGTGTGTATGGGTGTGTGAGCACACACGTGCAGGCATATTCACCGTGAACATTCTTAGAAAGTGGGGTGCTGCCTCCTGGGAACTTCCTTTATTACCAGATGGTGCTGGGTACAAGCGTATATTTTTAAAATGGCCCTTTTCTTTAATGCAGCACTTACTGAAAGCCTAAGCTAGCATTCTGCTGCAACCTGGGGATTCCTGAAACAGTCTTTGGCCTCGATCACTCAAAATTTCGGGAGAATATATGAGAGTAAGAAAGATTAAAACAATGGGACAAGTCCTATAGCCTAGTCTCCCCACCCCTCATTAACGTTTATAAAATTGTACATATTATGAATAAAACGGATTTCAGATTACTAATTTAAATAACTTTAACACATTCAAAGCGTGGTTGTTATGAAGTCATGTCTTAGGAAAGGAAGTCACGACATTAATCACTTTTGTCTTTAATACCTTTTTAAAATATTTTATTAATAGACTTTTTTTAAAAGCAGTTCTAGATTCACAGCAAAATTGAGCAGAAAATACAGAGACGCCCCTTATGGTCCGCATAATCTCCCTAATACCTTTAAAAAAATGAAGTTGAATCACCGAATTCTCACTAAGAAATCTCCAAAGGTACCATCACATATAAATAATTTAGTCAGTTCATCAAGTAGTAACATGCCAGGGACACATATATTCTCTCGGTTCCAGGGCTATAATAAACTGCTAGGTGATAACTTCAGTTTGAAGAGCTTAACACTTTTAATTTGAACATTCTCTCTATTTCCTTTTTTGTACAAAATGCCACCAGGAGTCCAAGATTTTGTAGACACAGCTCCATAGTTACACAGCTCTCATTTACTTCTCTCCTTTTGAAGGGCTGAGGTGGGGGTGGCAGGATTCTGGATGGGAGTCAGGGGGAACATGAATTTCAGCTAGGGAAGGCTGTTCCTGTCAGATTTCTGTGTTATGTTAAAGGCATCTGTCAGTCCTCAGCATGCTTTCCTGGGTTCCTTAGAATAAGTGTTGAGTGACATAGAATGGACCTCTTGAAATGTGTATCCAGCTCATTGTTGCTCCTGAGACATCATTTTGTTTGCATACTGACCAGCTACTGGTGAAAGAGCAAGCAAAGAAAGCATTAGTGACTTTGAAACTCATTTGCATTGTCACTTTTTTCAAAGCCATGCAGAAGCTCCTGGCAGTATAACTTCGACTCACTTTTTCTTCTCAAAATGCCTAGTTATCAGGAGATAGGTCCCATGACACTCAAAGGGGGGGTTTATACGCCAGGAATGTTTGCATTACCTGTGAGCCTATTAAAAATACAAATGATCGAACCCCACCGAGGTGTATGAATCAGGATCTCTGGGGCTGGGCCCAGCAAGCTGTGCTTTAATAGATGATTCTTCTACACACCAAAGTTTGAGAAGCAACCTTGTAGGTCTGGACAATAGGTTTGATTAACATCGTCACAGTTTTCTGACGTCTCAAATACACAGTTTTAGCTCTTCTGGCAAGAGTTTCTTTATTCACAGTAAATTTTTATCTTAACACCTCATTTTTCCCCCTGTAGTAGTGATATTTAGGATGTGGTTTCAAGAAATCATGTAAAAAGGGGAAAACACCTTAACAAGTTGATGCTCATATAACTCAATTTTTCCCCATGGACCCTCCCATAATTTTCGGTTGTCAAGAGATTAATTTTTTCTTTTCATTTGAAAAATGCTGTTACCTTTACTAATTGTTAACAGCTTCAGAATTTAAATTTGTGGTTAGAACTGAAATATCTACCCTTAAATCCCTCTTTACAAAACAAGTGATTGTTGTCATGGTTCCATGGGATAAGCATAAACTTTTAGTACCATTAGAAAACAGTTATTAGCAAGTTCTAATAACCGTTTATTATAGATAAAGTTATTTAGTTATATAACTTATCACATGACTCTATTTAAAAGGAGATAGATATCTCTTAATCTCTCTGGGGGTCTTCTCGTTAATTGTCAGTTGAACTGTGCCAGGAAATAATTCTGCCATTTATATACTATTTTAAGCTTATTGCAGATGTGGAGCCTCATGTCAAGGCTGGAACGTTCTTAATCTTTCTTGTCTCTTCAGAGCAAGAGGATAATAAACATTTCTGACAAACTGTAATCAGGAACTGGCCTGGTAGTTAATGAACAGGTCAGAGGTGGCCATCAGGGATGTTTCTGAAGAATGTTCATAATGAAAGCTTTTGGCTTAAACCTACATCTCCATAAAGGCGGTGATAAAAGGAGTGGGGGAGCGGGCAGGATTCTACATGGCCTGTAGGAGTCATAGTACTCACTTTTCTCTCATTTTGCTCTCCTAATATTTCATTAGGTTTGGGACATGTCTAAACCACCTGTCCTGCCCCAATCACCACCTTGGAGAGGTAGGTTTGGTTTAGTACCCTCTCTGTGGTCCTGAAGGAAAGACCACCATAAACTAGAAGGAAACAGTCTGAGGTAGAGTTTGAAGTTGGGTCCTACCTCTGCTTCACAGTGTCCTTAGGGAGGTCATAGGTATCTGAGCAGCTGGCCAGGGGGATGTAGCACTTAGGCCCCAGTCGGAGGCAAGAGCTTTCATCCTGTGGTTTCCTCCCTTTAGCTGTCCCATTACTGATCACTGATGCTCTGTTCTTACCAGAGGCAGATACCTCCATTATCTTTACATCCTCCTGCCACAATATTTTTCCTCCTAGCTGATTAAGGGAGGAGGATCTTAAATCTTGCAATAATTTCTGCCCTTCTCCCCACTTCCTCCAGATTGTAGCATAAATAAAACTCAATGTTAATTTTTAGTTGGAGAAGAGTATGCGATTAAGTCCGAATATGTGCTGAATCTAATTTTTATGTATGTCATACAAGGCTTATGAATTTCAAGTATATTACATAGAAACAAACATTCATTTACTAAGGAACACCATAATGCAGAAGCAATTTTTAAAAGCTAACAGACTGTATAACCAAATTATGCACGGAAGCATGATTTATGTACATGCTAAAATATTTTCCACTGTGAACATGAACCAGAATTGTCTCTGCTATTAATAGTTACTCTGAGACTATATACTGAGCACCTACTATTTGACCATTTATTTTCTGGAACTACCATGCATGATTCGATCCCTACCTCCTTGGATAGGCAGAAATTGATCAAGGTCACCAGCTCACAGTCTCCCTCCCCAGACTATTCTTCCTTCCTCTGTTCTCCTTTTCTGGTCCTCCTCCTTTCTTTCTCCCTCTTTCTGTGTCCTTAACATTTTTTCCGGTGACTTAGTCGGTCAGTGGTATGACAGATTTGGGAGTCATTCCAAAGTGGCTTCTTCCTGAAAGTACTTTCATTCATGGATTTCTAGATCTCCATGTCAGGATAATTTGTTATGTATATATAAGGTAGCCTAGGACAATGGCTCCCAAATTGTGAGAAACATTAGAATCATCTGGAGGGCTTGTTAAAACATTGCTGGGTCCCACTCCCAGAATACCTGATTTATTAGGTCTGGGGAAGGGCTCAAGAATTTGCATTTGTAATAACTTTCTAGCTGAGGCTGCTGATCCTGGGTCTATACTTTGTAAACCACTAACTTAGGACATTTATTTATGGGCAATTTGTTTGTTAACGTCTCTTTCTTCGTGGAATAATTAAAAAGAAAAACTCGTGCTAGGATATTTTCTGGGGATGAGTGCCCAGATGGGGTTAAGAACCCCAAGTTTGTCCACTTTCTTCAGACTTCTTGTAATCTCCAGGAAATACACTGTATCTGGCTCATTAACACTTAAATTTACATTCCCGTTGATGGAGCCAGGACGGCGGCTGACTTTGGGATTTTACTTTCATCGGTGGGAATGGTGCAATAGTATGGCATATCATCTTCCCAAATTTCTCTGCTGGGTGCATTGTGGCCTTTTTGTATAATATTCCAGTTTAGGACATTTGAGTATTTTTCTGTTTTTTCTTTTTTTCATAAAAATTCCAAATAACTGTCTCTTGAAAGAATATTTTAATCATTTACAATGAAAGCAAACATGAAATTTGCTGAACAATCTGGACATTCAAATACTTAGTAATATAGAGACTTCTGGAGAAAGTAGTTTAATTTATAAGAATCTCAACTTATTAAACTGTCATGTTCAGGAAGAAAAATGAAAATATTTACTTTAAAAAATACTGAGATATTAAAATGCTTTTTCCTTTGTAAGACTTTCAAGGCCTTCCTGTCACCCCTTTCCTGTCTGTTTTAAATTATTTTGTGCCTGGTTATACTTTAAATTAATTAAAAACTTTGATATAGTTTCCTGATTAATTTTTTATTGGTAAAATGGATTGATAGTGTTCTTTGTCTTGATAATTGTAAATGTTTTATTTCTATGGTCATTAAAACACAGTAATTTTGTTAAAATTAAAACAAAAGAAAACAATGCTTTCAAATTATACCAATATTATTGTTTCCTTATTCCTGACCCTAGTAGCCTGTGATAAGGTCTCCATTTGACCCCTCCATAAAGGACAATCATTACTTTTCAAAATTAGTGAATAATATTTTTTCAGATTGATTAAGCCATCCTCTTTTCATGAGCTAGGCCATGGTTTGGTAGCAAGGTAGATTCATTCTTATGGTACCACTGTAATGATAAAAAAAAAAAAAAAAAAATCACCAAAGTTTGTTAACTGCTGTAAATGTGATTTTGGCACATAGTTTCCACTTCTTTCCTAAGTTCCTTTAGTTGTCCAAAGTTGGCTTCCTATGCGGGGTGAGGGAGAGGTCATTAGGAAGGTGCCTCAATCCTGCCTGTTTCTTGGACACAGACTAAAACTTTGACTCTAACGGTAACCACCTACCAAAACAGAAATGGAAACAACCTCGCAACGTGGCATCCCAGGTTTGAACTTTGAGATAGACAAGTGTCATTGTAGCCCACAGTTAGCTCTCACTCTGTCGACCTTAGTTCCTCTTTGTACTACAATAAAGCTTCTGCCATTTGCCCCTCTTGAGCATACTCATTAGCCTGTTTTTTTTTGTTTTGTTTTTTTAAGGGGAAAGACTACCTTTTACATATGTTCATATGCCCCATGTAACACAGCATAGTAGGTATTCAATACATTTTTATTGGTTATTTTCTTTTTACTTTAACATAGATTACTATAAAGTCCCGCTCACCAAATCATGTTTTATCTATGTTCTCCTTGCATTTCCTCTCTCATAGTAAGAGGATAGAAATTAAAGCTAACAGCTCTTACAGAATCTGGTTTTCTCTCTTATTGTTCTCATTTGTTTTTCTATAAACATATGTTTCTCTTTCCCTCCTTGAAACAACCACAGAAGCTCTTCTTTGAATCTCTAACCCTTTCAGTTAACACTTTTATTTCTTACCTCTTGTACTACCAACCTTCTGGAGAAAATAGACTCCACTTTCTTGTTTCCTGACCCTTTTGTACTTCAACATCTGCCACATACCTCTCCTGAAACTACTCTTTTTAAAACATTATTCTTGACATTTTTATTCCCAAACCGAACTCTATTAAGCCACCTTTTTGTCTTTCTTCACTCTCTTCTCTTGGCTCTTTGCCACAACAACATCTTGATTCTATTCCTATCTCTCTTGAACTTTCTCTGATTTCATTATCACCTCTTTTTTCTATTATTGAAATGTAGGTGTGGTTCAAGCTCTTGCCTTCCATCTATTTCTGTTGTTTCTTTCTGCTCTCCTTCTTCTGTTCATTTCATATACTCCCATGATTCAACTTTCACTTTTATACCAATAACGCCTACATCTTTATCTCAATCCCACAATTTTCTACCAAGCTCCTTTTCCATATTTCCATCTGGCTTGTAGAAATAGCCATTTGGGTTTGTCAACAGGATCTTAAGCATACATAAACATAACCTCATCATTTTCTTTCCTTTCCCTTAAATCAAGCTTTTCCTTTTGACTTCAGCTTCTATACATCTATGAACAAAACCATCATTCTTTGAATGAATTTAGCTCAAAATTTCAGCTTTGACAATTTCTTTCATCTAAATCATCAAGTCCTGGTCGTTTTTCCTCTGTCCTTCATGCCCTCATTTTGACTCCTACTCTCTCTAACCCGGGTTAGTCCTTCCTTAATTCAGACTCAAACTATTGCTGCCAAAATGGCATGAGTGGTTTTGTTTCTATTTTATATTAACTTAAGCTATCTTGAAGTCTTCTGCTAGTGTTGTTTTAATAAAAATAACACAAACGCTGTATTCTTTGCTTCTCTGAAAATGTTAGTCTCTAAGAACTGTTGTTCAAAAAATTTTCTTCTCAGTGATGCCTGCCTCGGTCATCTTATTTAAAATCACAGCCTCTTTTTTCTTGGTCATTCCTATTCCCCTTCACCTCATTCTGTTTTTATCCCCCATAGTACTTCACACCTTCCAACATTCATTATAGTTTACTTGTTTATTATGTTCATTGTCTGCTGTCCCCATTAATATTTAAGCTCTGTGAGGACAGGTGTCAGTCACTTTTATTATGATGCACCTAGAATGATGTCTGACATCCAGCAGGTGCTCAGAAAATGTATGTTGAATTAAGGAAGAAGTTAACTTATTCAACAAAAATTTTTTGTTATGCCAAGTGCATGCTTAAAACCGCTAATTATGAGGACCTGTAGTGGAAAACAAAACAGACTTGGGCCTTGCCCTCAGCTAGCTTGCATTCTAGTCAGGAGAGCCTACACGAACATTATAATGAAATGAGGTGAATGATTTTCTCTGAGAACCCTGAGCTAAACAAAGGACCTTGTATAGGAAATCATCGAAAGCTTCCCTGAACAAATGTTGACCAAGCTATGACCTGAGGATGATTAGTATTCGACCAAGTAAAGAATGACAGAAGGAAGAGACCTATTTCACACATAGTTTAAAACATTATCTGTTTGAGGAATTGCAAGGAGCAAATGGCTGGTCTGTGG
Organism: Pteropus medius; assembly: GCF_902729225.1. Classification (NCBI taxonomy): domain Eukaryota; kingdom Metazoa; phylum Chordata; class Mammalia; order Chiroptera; family Pteropodidae; genus Pteropus; species Pteropus medius. The sequence continues at coordinate 2,524,390 of NW_024340692.1, read as the reverse complement.
AAAGTGGGAAGATGGCTGGTGCTAGAAAGAGAAGCAAGTAAATGGTGAGAGAGGTCTTTTTAAATCCTTCTAAGGAGTTTTCACTTTTCCCAAAGGCCACTGGGCTCTCAATACACAGTCCTTTACCCCCATGTAATAGAATGTATTTCAGAGTATGAATGTCTTCCAACTGACCTTCCTTGTCAATGGATTGGAAAAATACTTTGTAAAGAAGCATGCACTCAGTTAAAGTAATTCTAGGTATAATATCACTTTTATTTTTAGCATTTGTGGCTATAGAGCAGTCACAGTTCTGACTATGGTATGTTTGGTTTGGCATTAGCCAACAGCTTGTTGTTTAAATAATATTCACATCTTGCTTAAAACAGCATAGCACAATTTAATGTAATTCTCGAGAGGAATCAGATCAGTGACACAGATTGGGAGCACAAAGAAAATAGTTTTAGGAGGTATCAAATATCTTTCTTGGTAAAGTGTTACTGTGATATAGGTCTCCTCTAATTAATTATGTGTTAAAATCCTGCATTCAGTATATAGGCCAAAGCCCACATCACATTAGTGAGGTGGGTAGAGGTTTGCTTTAAACTTTCTCTTATTGCGTTCCCTTTAATCTCTCTCTCTTCTTCTGGAATTCCCTTATGGTCACATTAGTGTCTTTCTGAAACTTTCTGGTTTCCTAGAGGAACACACAATCTCATTATTACATGGTGTTATTGGGTGTTCACCTGACCAGTCTGTGCTCTCTACCACTAATAACCTCATAATTTATCCTTCCTCTGTTCCATCCCTTTCGGGTCTTCCTAGATGATTTGTTAACTACAGTTGACATTTGAACTCAGGGGTTAGAGGCACCAACTGTCCTCACAGTCAAAAATCCCCATATAATTTAAGTCAGCTCCCCAACCACCAGTTGACCCTTGAACAACTGAGTAGGTCAATTGAAAAAAAAAAAATCCTGCAAATTTCAAACCCCTGTTGTTATGGGTCAACTGTAATCTCTAATAATGCTTATTCATCCCAATACCTTTATGACTATTACACCTTTGGAAGTGTTTGCATTGTAAATGATGGAAGATGCCGTTGAATCAGTTCGTACTCATGAAATTTCAAGCTTCAGTGCAGCTCAGTTGGGTAAATCTTGTACCCTGTTTAATTTGATCCTTGCATGTCTGATACTTGGTCTAAGACCTGTAAGTTTCCACGGAATCTATCTAGATTATAAACCGTCACAAGAGCTTTACTGTCTCCTGAGTGTCAGTGGCAGACCACCCTATTTTGGGTGAAACTGCTAGGTCGTGTAGAGTAAAAACATCAGTGTTAAAGGTGGAGGAGTTCTGATTTCTGAAGTCACAGAAATTGATATGTTGCCTAACTTCTTGGAGGTGTCTTTATTTTTTCTCCTTTTCTAAAATGCACTTCTTTCCACAGGGTATTAAGTAAATATTAAATTATTATCAAAGTATTTCAAAACTATGAAGTGTATACAAATAGGAGATGGTATCTAAATGCTTTCATTTAGAATTCCAAAGATTTTATTTGTATAAGATTTAGGGTGGCTGCACAAATGAAGAATTCCAGCCTACTGTAACTCAAATACTGGTATGTATATAAACCAATTTTAAAGGCTTATATTTTTATTTATTTAACTGGAACTCATAGTTAGAACTTTTTACTTGACTGAAGTAAACTTGTTTCATATAAGAGAAATATATTCTATCCAAATAGAATGTGCAGAAATAGCATCTGAAGATTTATTACAGAAACAAAACATAGTGCACAATTAAAATAGGCATGTTCCCCATGAAAAATGTCCCTAGCAGGCCTGAAAACCCTGACTCCACTTTTATATTTGTCTAATCTGGCATCTATACCAAGAATCTAAAAGTGTTTTAGGGTGATGCAATCTTTTATTTTAGCGATCAGGATATGCAGAATCAAAGGGCACTCAGGAGAGTGTGATTCAAAACCCAGCCCCGAAAGAGGTATATCCAGGGACATCAGTGACCTGGACTGACCCAGCTCCTGGGTTTCTACCATCACGGCCTTAATTATGCCTGTCTATCAATGGATATGTCAGCCACACCTCTGTCATCAGGTAGACCATCTGGTCATGCTACTCGCCCATGTGAGCCTTGGTTGTTCATTCCAGTGTGGCTATTAATGGGACAGCAGCTTGGGGACATTTCAAAGTGTCATTTTTGGCTGTTGCCCTTCTCTGGGCCTCTGGGAATCTTAGAATAGTCCATTCTCCATAAACCCCAAAGCCAAAACCAAAATCAAAACCAAAACTATTCTTGCCAGCATTTCAATTAATTAGGAAATTAAGAAGGACTTAATCTCCCTGAAAGATCAACTTGGAAAGTTTTCTAAATAAGTCTGATTTCAAAAGTATTAAACACATTGGTAATCGTAATAGCTTTCAACCTGATGGCAATTTAATATTTTATCTTAACCAGTCACTTTTATATCTGATATCTTGCCTACAGGATTTCAAAGGGGAATAGAGAGATGACAGGGAAATCGGCTGGATGAAGTAGCATCCCCTGAGGGAATGAGAACTAGCTTAGGGTCTGCGTGACCTGGGTTTGAGTTCCAGCTCCACTAATTCCTAGCTGTGTGACTTTAAAAAGGTACTACTAACTTTTCACATGAAGTTTTGGGGAAGATCGATTAAATAAGGAACATAAAGGACCTAACACTAAGGTACAGAATACATGTTGGTTCCACTTCTCCATAAGAATAAAAATGTTCTGGAGAGACCACTGGCTAAAATTTACCAATGCTGTAACTTCCCACACAGCTTAAGGTCAAATTTCTGACGGCAACGACAAAGCTATGAACACATAAGTAAACTAGAGCGGATGGATCACCTGCTATAAAACTCATGAACTTCTCTTCATAGGAATAACAAAGCACTAACCCTAGAGCCTAACTGGATACTTGTGAAAAGAGTAGAGTCCTAGGGCCTCAGGGAGAACAGCAACAAGAAAAAGCTAACACTAGAGAAAGAACTTTACAGAAAAAAAGATGATGCGAAATTGTCCGGGTCATCATTTTAGGAAAAATCTGTTGCTAGACTCAACAGAATGGTTATCTTGTGCCATTAAGAGAAGACTGAACTATGTCTGGTATATTTATTTTATAATGTAATACCATTAAGATTAGGACACAAATAGTTATATTTATTTTTCTGGAAAATGTCATGTGGAACATTACATTGACAGATAAGTGAGATTTTACTGTATTTTATTTTGTTTTAATGACAAGTAATGTCTTATAGGTTATTAAAAAAAAAATTCTTCCCTCAAAGAATCATAATTAAGTCAAGAGAGGCCAACAGTGATTTTTCTGGGCTCAAGAATTAACATGGGTATATTCTTATGAACTTTTCTTGTTATGGGATGGAGTTTCTGTCTATAGAACAAACATTTCTCACAAGGATCTTTTCTTCTTGCAATACATTGAGTGAGCTAACTTAGTTTCCAAAGCTATTAATGGTGGGAGTTTAAAAACCTCATACTGGGAAAACTGTCAAGTTAACCCTACGGAAACATGTATACATAAACACCCAGAAAAAAACTTGATTATTTCATCCCATTTCTCTTAATAACCACTATAGATCAAATGGCGGTGTTAAAATTAAGATTTTAGAATACCCATTTAAAAAAAAATTAACTTTATTCCTGAGTCAGGGTAAAGATTAGGAAAGGAAGGAAGGTTGCTTCTGAGCATGTTTGTATACTTAGCTAATCAGATATTTGAATCTCATTTTTCTCTCTTCTTAGCACATAAAGATTAGTAATTCTCCTTTTTTAGGCATATACTGCTATATATCGCTATGACAAAATATATATGTATAGGGTAAGGTTTCCATATTCCCTGTTTCCCCAGGGCAGTCTTGATTTATGCCTTATGTCTTGGCATTTTGTCTAGTTTAGCATTCCAATATTTATTTTATTTTTTAATTAAGTGTTATTAATGTTATATTAAACATAAACCAAGTTGGATTCTACCAGTCTCATTCATGGATGTATTTGCAGTAAATGGAGTTCTCTTTTAAAATTGTAACTAACTCTGAAAGACAGCTAGCGATGACCTGCTTTTTCTGAACCTTTTCAGTCGCAAAGGAGGTAAAAACCTCCCTTTCAATGGCAGCATGCTCTCTGATGAAAGCAAGCACTCATGGACATGAGCAGATCAGGAGAGGTAACTGCTTCTGGGTTTAAGCTGTGGTAGAAGTTCTCGATGCTACTGTCCTGGCTGAGGATTCGGTTTTCTAGCTAGTTAGGCTGTGGCCTAGGTATGCAAAGTGCATAAACCCTTCAGGCCACCGGTATGCTGGGCCAGTGAGAAACAGTAATTATACATGCAGAGTACCTGAAATATGTGTGGGAACTAGAGGTCGAGCAGTCCTGTCATAGTGCATAGAGAAATCTGAATATTTCTGCTATAGGGATTCTGTCATTTAATGTATGGTTCACATCTTTTTGTTCCAAATAGTCAGAATTATTTCAGAGTTAGCAGAGAGAGTTTGTACAACCTGAATAGTTCATTGTTTCAACTCTTACTTGGTTTGTTTCTTTGTGGAAGCTAGTTGAAATGGAAAGTTAATTTTGGGGAGATTAGGCCATGAGAGTCGAACAATGTAATTTCTATGTAGGTGCGTGTCAAAGGACTGTCCAATAAGATATCCCAAAAGCCTGAGGTGAAGTCCAAGTTAGCATTTGAGCTATTGTTTTATAATGCTTTTATTAAAAATATTTCAATAAACCATTTGTCCCGGTGAGTTTTAAGTGTACTATAATGAAAATATTCATTTCTCAAGTAAATGATAATGAATGAACCATAGAAAATGCTTATTGACATTTACTGTCCACTAGGGGGTCTGTAATGATATCAGTAACCACGTGAAAACCAAAGATACAAAATGCTGAAGGAGAATCAGAAGCTATTTCAGAAACTATTAGTTATATAACAAAGATTGTAATGTAAAGAAGACTTAGCACATAGAGCTGCAGAAAGTGCTTTTATCGTCAGTCTGTGAAGCCTGCACTTTCATTTAGAATAAATGGCCATTTCCTGAATTAGCTCATTTATTTCCAATTTTCTTGTGTAAAAAGTGAAGCAAGAAGAGTTGTTAATGTGTTAATTCCATCAACAGAAGAATTTTGCAAATATATGCAAAATGGTACAAATTTTATATTAATGTTATTAGCTGCTTCAAATTGAAATATCAATTAAGCTAATTCCAGTAATGGTTTGATTATTGTCATTCAAATTATGGAATAGAGGCTAATCTTTGGAAGTTAATTCTATTGAACATGAAACAGTTGACAGTATTGTAGATGCTGTTGTAGGTCCAGTTAAAAACACCAACATGATGATGAGATTGGTTTTTTTTTTGCCATAATAATACAATCACATATGTTTGTAGAGGTCTGAATCCTCAAAATGGTCTTATTAAAATCAGAAGACTATGGAGCAAAAATTACTTGGAATTGATTGGGTATGCACATAATTTGTAACTATGTCCAAAAAGGCTAATATTCCACCAATTCTGATATTCTGCCAATAGATATAGAAATTGTAACTTTCAAAATTTATAAATATTTTGTACATACAGAGTTAGAATAACTGATATACAAAGTCAACTAATGTTAAATATAAAAACAGAACAAAATACTTCGGCATGATAACACATGCCTTTTGTCTTTGCTGTCCACAAATCGGATTTCAGGAATGCTTGAAACTTTGGAGAACTTCTTTGCATATCAACTTTAGTGTCCTATAATCACATTGAATATTTTCATAACAGAGTATTTTAAATTTTGGTTACATTTTGTTCAAAATCAGTTGAGCGAAATCTTTGATCAAGTTATTCAATACATGAAATGACAATTGTTTTTTACATTTAAAGCTTTTAGTGAATTGCAGTTACTTAATAAAAGCTTGCAAAGGGTGAGAAATTAGAATTTATTTTTCCATAAATATTGAAGGTACCAAACAAATTAAACTATGATCGTTTAAATGATATTCAAATTATAAATCATAGAAATGGTTACAGTTCATAGGCAAAAGTCTATCTCACTTGATTTAGGAAAAATTGTTTAATATAGCAAATACTAGAAACATTAGGAGTCTCATTCTATGCCAGCAGCTTTTCATGGACTACCTCATCAAATCTTTATGCTAGCTCTCTGAAATGGATTAAAATGTTCTGTCTTCTAGATGAAGAAGTGAGGGGTTGAGAAGTCAAGTCACCTGTTCAAAAATCATTACTGATACATGGGATCTGAAACCAGATCTGCTTGATAACAGAGCACCCCTCTTCATTACTATTTCCCACTGCCTCTACGTAGTTAGGATAATATCATAGTTATAGAAAGCTCTTACAACACCAAGAGTTCACTGTTTCATCCATTATTTAATGAATTTCTTTCTGGAAGCCAGTTGAAATGGAAAGTTTTGTTTTGGGGAAATTATTCTCATGAGAGCCTGAAGTTATAGTTTCTACGTAGTTGTCAGAGAAGTGCCCAATAAGATATCCTTAGAAGCTTTGTAGCTCAATTTAAGTTGTAGCAAATACATAGTACAGAAGGATGAGATTGTGAGGTGACATCTCTCCATGTTTCTGGTGGTCAAGATCTCTTTAACCCCAGAAATCTGCCAAGCAGGAAAAAAACCTCACAGGGAACCCATGTAAAAGTTTTGTGGTAAGGAGTGATTGAAGGCAACATTCATAGCTAAGATAATTGAATGAGAATTTCTTCTGAGTAGCAAAATTCAGGAGAAGAGAAAGTTAAACAAAAACTTTGACAGTCTAGAAAATCTGAGAAGCTGAAACTATGTGATTATCAGCTAGTCTTTTTCAAATATCCCACGTATCAAAATTCCCTGGGACACTTAAAATAGCGCATATTCATATGTCCCCCTAAGGAAGACTGTATCTGAATTTCTGTCAGTGGGATCTTTGTATGTTTTTAAGTGCTTCTAGGGCAATTCTTTTATCTACCTGGATGAGGAACTACTAGTCCAGGATGCTCTTAAGCAATAGGAAGCTGCTGCAGTTTGGTGAGATGGAAAAAAAAAAATGCTCTGGGGAAGTAGTGGAGTTCCTTCTAAATAAAAAATGTGTATAGATTTTTAAGCTATTTAGAACCAGAGAGACTTTCTAGACCAGACAATTCAACTTATTTCACCTCCTATGCTAGAGCAAGCAAAAGGTAATTAGGATGTATAAGAATATTCCAGATTTTAGTGAATTCTAAATTATACATTAGGATGATAGATAAGGAATATAATTTAGCGATGGTGAACAACTTTACTGACACCAATACTAAGTAACCTGATGGCCATCCTCTTCCTTTATCCCCCTTCATCCAGTTTCTAGTGAGTTTTTACAACTCTTTGGTGCCTACTCTCATGTATGTGCCCTCTCCCAACCAGTAACTTATTTTCTATCATTTCTTCATTTTGTCACCCTTGGGAACAATTGTTACATCATGATCAACAACAAATATTTATTAGGCACCTGCTATGTGTAGGCTATTGCATAAGGTATAAAAATAGTTCTAAGTCATTTCCTGTAGAGAGTGGACTTTGATCTAGTTTGGGACAGAGGGCATTCACCAAGATCAAGTGCCAAGTGGCGAAGGACCAAACAGATGGTCAGAAAAAAAGAGATTGCAAAGGACTAGGCCGATGCTATGTGGAGTAACTGGGGCTTAAGCTGGGCCTTGAAAGAAGTATTAGGACTTAAATTGATAGAAGTGAAAAGGGTATTCAGCAAAGACCCAGATGAATGGTAATCTATGAAACAGGGACTAGACCACGTGTTAGGATGGTGTGGTTGTTTTCTTAAGACGGAGTCTGAGCTAGAGGGTTAGGACTAGGCTTTATAGCTTTTGACCTGTGTTTTGATGCAGGGAGCTTAAGGTGGAGGACAATATTAGTAACTTATTCAGCTGATTGGATTGGCTTTTTATATTTCTACACTACTTCCTGTGGCATCTTATTACCAAGTAGGAAAAAGATTAGAAGGTAGGGGATATAGATAAATTTGAGTTCAGCCTGCCAACCCCAGTCAGGATGTTCAGTGATCTTTCTTCCAATTCTAGAATCATAAAACTAGAGCATGTAACAGGACTTTAAGAATATTATTCAGTCCTTTCATTTTACATTTTCTGAATTTAAGTCAACTCAGAAAGTTATTAGTGGAGTCATGCCTAGAATAGAGATCACCTGGCTCCCATTTCAAAGCTTTTTCCTCTGCAAGGTGTGGCTATTCTAATGCAATATTAGAAAGTTTTATTCTTTTTTTTTCAATTGCCAAATTGTGACTGATTTAAAAGATTACAACTCATTTTTACTCATTAGGTTTCATTCTTGATCTTGAATCAAAAGCAGTGGAGAGTGGAGTCCAGGAGGGGCTCTGTTGTGATAGTGGGTTTTACAACTGCGGGCTCTACTTTCTGCTAACGTACAGTACCTTAGGTGAGTTCAAAGAGCCACAGAGGCTCTGTGGGCCTCATCAGCAAAGAAATAAGATTATATTAGAAGGGCGCTAAAGTACTATGCATCTTTATTTGCTCTACATTTAATATTTTTTCATGTTGGAAGTGTAATTTGCCAGAAAGTTGGACTTTGTGACAACTGAGTATATGTAGTTTGAGAATTGAAAGATTAATTCTCTTGGTAAATGTATTCTGATGTGGTGGGTTATTCTATTATTGTCAAGTATTTCTTCAATCAGCAGTTGGAGTTGGCATTAATGAATGGGGCACCAATGAGTGTAGCTCTGAAGCCTTAGCACAAAGAAAGTGATTTTGCCTTCTTTTGCTGACTCTAAGCAAATTAAGCAAGAAAGGAAAAATCTGTAGAGATGGTTTTGACTAAAACTTGGCATTTTGCTTTAAGTTGGTCCACAAAGATACCCATTCATGATCAATGAATGCTTATTAAATTAGATGAATGGGTAGGTCTAGAGGGAATTTCATTGCTCAAATACAAAAGCACGGCCCTTCCATAGAAATTCTCACATTTAGTGATAGGTTGTAGCTTTTTGCAGTGAGTTTAACTCTATTTTATCCTCACACGTTGTAGTTATCATTTCCCATGCATCAGGCTATCTGACTTTTTCTAAAACTTTGGATTATTTTCTTTAAGTTGCATAGTCCTTTCTCACCCTAGGACCTGACACTTGGCTGGCACCCTTATTTTCTAGACATTTACCTTTATTTTCTGTGTGATAGCGACATAGGTAAGTTAAAATGTTAACATTTCCTGAGATCTCAATCAGCTGTTTTGGAGCCTTCTTCTAGAGAGAAGAGAAAAAAGAGGGGAGGTGGAAATATCAGAGTAGACATTCTAATTAAAATACAGAGTACTAATACCTAAGAGGGAAAATATCTGTTTATAGCCATTGTGGAGAGAATCATCTTTTTCTGGGACAATGATTCCTGGATAATTCTTTCTTGATGTTCAAATCCATCACAAGAAAACCACAATGGATTTTTTAATGACAAGTTGAGGCTAAGTTATGAGAGGTGCAATCAGTAAGTAAATAAACTATGTAAGATAAAGATTTGATTGCCGTAATGAAGAGACTAAAATAATAGTGGCTTAAATAAGATGGCCATTTATTTGTGTCTCACATAACAGTCAGCCGGATTGTCCCAGACTTCAGTGGTGGCCCCACAGTCTTGAGGGACACAAGCTTTTTCTATCTTGTTGGTCTGTGATCCTCAAGGAATGGCTTCCTTCTAGTGATTCAAGATGGCTGTTCCCACTCTGGTCATCGAATGCACACATCCGCCAGCAAGAAGAAGAAAAAGAAGCAGGCCAGCTTTTTCCTGTTAAGGATATCATCCAAGAGTTGTCTTATCACTTCTATTCTCATCCAGTTG